>NW_006408624.1:6458324-6459823 GCF_000296735.1 Chrysochloris asiatica
GGAACCGACTCGACGTCACTGAACAACAACAATCTTAAAAAAGAGTCCTAGTGTGGTACTGTGGGATAATGCACTAAACTGCAAAATTGGTTTGAACCACAAGGTCAGCAATTCAAGCTCACCAGCTGCACCTCAGAAACCCTATACGGTGTCACTATGAGTTGGAAACTTGACAACTTAACAACAACAACAACAATCTTTACAAACTTCAGTTGATAGTGTGAAAAAGACTGCACTGACATAGGACCCTTTGTCTTTAGGTATGGACTAAATGACCGGCAGCAAATTTACAAGAGTGTCTTGGCCTTGGTACTTATGTTGAAAAATAAAGTTTATATATTTTATTTTAACCCTCAACTTTATTTTTCCACTATAAATTTTGAAGACTCTTTGTAGTTTATCATTACAGAGGTGCAGTAATTTTGGGTGAAAACAAGCTGTTGTGGGTAGAACTAAAGGGGTTGGGGTTTGGGGAATGGGTAAGTTATCCATAAGTATGCTGAATTCACCCAGGATGCTGGCAGGGTGAGAGTGAAGAGGAATTTTGTGAGCTAGGGTCTAAGTTTTTAGTGAAGGATCAACTTCTACTATGTTCTACATTGATATCTCTGGCTCAAGTGGTGGGGGGAGCGGGACAACGCCAGTACTACGAACACCTCCATGGTTTTCTGGAAAGAACCCCATAGTAATGAGGGCAAACCTGGAGTCACAGTGTAACTTATATTCAAAACACAAATTAGCAATAATATTTTAAGTTACCAGAGATACTCAAATTCAGTTGGTGAAAATTTAGTAAGGAATTTTGGAGCATGAGCTTATTCCTGCACTTCATTTAGTGTGATGTGACAATACTTTATGGAATATCAACACGGTAGATAAAGCATTCTCTAAGTCCTGGTGTGGCACTGCAGGTTAGTGCACTGGACTGCAAAGTCAGTTTGAACCTCGAAGTTGGCAGTTCAAGCTCACCAGCCACTCCTTGAAAACTGTCTATAGGGTCACTAGGAGTCAGAACCAACTTGATGGCACTTAAAAACAATAAGTTCAAGGATGGAAGTTTTTGCAGCAGTGTTGTTTCCAGAGTTGTACATCTGTATCCAGAGTAAGTGTCGATTCCAGTAAGAACAAAACACGGTCCCTTCTATGAAAAAAGTTGTCTGATGCAGTTAGCTTGCCACCGGGTAGCTGGCTGATTGCTCTGGAAAATAGTGCCTTATAGGTGACTCATCCATTAATATTCAGAACATGAAATGTATGATGTATGAATATAGGAAAATTGGAAATTGCCAAAAATGAAATGGAATGCATAGACATTGATATCTTAGGCATTAGTGAGCTGAAATGGACTGCTATTGGCCATTTTGAATCTGACAACCACATGATTTACTATGCAGGGAATGACAAATTGAAGGGAAGCGGTGTTGCATTTATTGTCAAAAAGAACATATCCAGATCAGTCATGAATTACAATGCTGTCTGTGATAGGATAATATCCATGC
>NW_006408624.1:6462133-6464910 GCF_000296735.1 Chrysochloris asiatica
TCAGAAGAAGTGCAGCCAGAGTGCTCCTTGGAGGCCAGGATGGCCAAACTTTGTCTCTCATACTTTGCACATATAGTCAGGAGGGAGTAGTTGCTGGAGAATGATATCATGTTTGGTAAGGTGGAGGGTCAGAGAAAAACAAGATGGATTTGCCAAGTGGCAGCATCAATGGACTCAAGCGTGGCAACAGTAGTTGTACATAGGGTTGTTATGAGTCAGTACCGAGTCGATGGCACCTAACAACAACAAGTGCCTCATTGTTGGTCTCTGATGCTGTCAGATGGGGCACTCAGCACTAGTCATAGCCAGCTCAGCCTTGGTGAATAGACGTTCAGATTCCTTCCACTGGACACTTTGTTCATGAGTCCATTGGGGAATGACAGGAATGGCTGAAAGAGGCTGATTGTTATCCGTAGAACAGGTCATCCTATCCACATGGTTGTTAAAATCTTCCTTTGCTGGAGTCACCCTTTGGTAAGCAGTCATATGGGACACAAATATATTCACTCTTTTACCCATTCAGATTGTTGTTAAGTACCGTCAATTCGATTCTGACTCATAGTGACCCTGTATAGGATTTTCAAGGAGCGACTGATGAGTTTGAACTACCACCATTGTGGTTCAAACTGACCTTGCAGCCCAGTGCTTTATTCCATAGTACCACAGAAGCTGTTGTTAAGTGCCATCGAGTCAGTTCTAACCCATAGCGACCCCGTATAGGGTTTCCCAGGAGCAGCTAGTGAGCTTGAACCGCCAACCTTGCAGTTCAAACAGCTTTGCAGTCTGGTGCATTAGCCCACAGCAGCACACCAGGACTCCACAGTACCACAGATAAGTTTATACAAATACCTTTTCTTATACCTCCTTGCCACCCATTTTTGATTCATATTACTTCCAACCCCCTGAACATTCACAAAAAACATTGGTGGTAGTCTATAAATCAGTATGTTCATATCTCTGTCATTTTCTCCTTCTAGGAAAAACTGAACAGCCAGCTTCACCTCTTGCATTTCTGCCCACTGTAATGATTTCTCTTCACCACTGTGCTCAGGGCTGTCTCAGGAAGGAACTGTGTTGTTGCAGCTGTCCATTTTTAGGTGATGCCTGCAGACTGTGCAGAAACATCTATAAGTAAGGCCTGGGTTTTCCCTTTTTCAGTCACCCGACCATGAAGAACTCCTCATTAAGCTGTAGGTGCAGGCAGGTTGGGGATTAAAGGCATTTGGGTAAATTTTTGATGTAAACTCCACCACTCATCTGTCAGCCACTGTGATGGCTTGCATGTTGCTGTGATGACGGAAGCTATGTCACTGATATTTTAAATATCAGCAGGGTCACCTGCTGAGTTTCTAGACTAAGACAGACTAGGAAGAAGGTGAAGCAAATGAATGTTTAACCACAGAAAACTTTATGAATAGCAGTAGAACATTGTCAGATACAGTGCCCGAAGATGAAAACGTTATGAATAATGGCATCAGCAAGTGTAACAACAATTGTGAGGATGGCACAGGACCAGGCAGTGTTTTGTTCTGTTGTGAGTCGGAATCAACTCGATGGCACCTAACAAAAACAACAACTTCATGTAAGCTACTACGCCTTCAGGGCTTACTCCAGCCCAATCCATTTGATGATTGGAGTGCTGCTGTGCACATCCAACTTTATGGGTTTGATGGTTAGCCAATAACCAGTTTGTGATGGGCATCTTGGGTCACAAGGTAACTTGATGGGTAATGGTTAAGCATTCAGTCTCTACCAAGTGCCTGATAGCAAGCCAAAAACTGTTTCTCAAAAGAACAGTCATCTGCAGAAGATGTTGGGACTTTGCTCCAAAATCCTAAGGGTCTATGCTGTGGTTCATCTAGAGGGGCCAGTCAAAGACTCCAAACAGCTCTATCTGGCACTTTAAACACTATGGGATCTGCTAGATCATATGATTTATAAGACTCAAATGGCAGAGCAGCTTCTATGACAGCCTGGTCCTGTGGTAGAGCCTTCTTGTGTACTTTGCCCCACTCAAAGCCAGCAGCTTTTAAGGCCACTTGGTAACTAGGTCACATTAGAATACCCAATTGAGAAACATGCTGTTTCCATGTTCAGAGGCCCACTAGGCATTGTGCCTCATTTTTAGTTGTAGGAATGGCCAGGTACAATAGCTTATCTTTCACTTCAACATGCCCCCATGCTACCAAATTCCTAGAAATCCCATAAGGTGGAGAGCACCTGCATTTTTGTCAGGTTTACTTCGGACTCTGTCTCATCAATAAATCTAGAGTAGTTGCTGCTTCTTACTCACATTGCCCAATCAGCATAAGGACATAATGTAGTGAACGAATGAATTGGAAAATAATCATGTTGAGAAAAAGGATCCAGAAAACAAAATATAGTACATTTTGTGGTTATTTATATAAAATTCTAAAAATGCCAAACAAATTATAATGGGAGAAAGCAGATCAATGGTTGCCTAATGGTAAGAGTTGGACAAAGAGGGAAAAAAGGGAGAGGAACGAAAGGAGAGCGACTTTGGGGGTTGTCTTAGCAATACGTCGTCTAATCTCTTGACTACTGCTTCCGTGAGTGTTGACAGTTGATCCAAGAAGAATGAAGTCCCTGACAACTACAATCTTTTCTCCATTGATAAGAATGTTGTTTATTGGTCCCGTGGTGAGGATTTTTGTTTTCTTGACTTTGAGATGTAATCCATACCAAAGGCTGTGCTCTTTGATCTTCATCAGTAAATGTTTTAAGTCCTCTTCACTTTCAGCAAGCAAGATTGTATC
>NW_006408624.1:6468331-6470788 GCF_000296735.1 Chrysochloris asiatica
TGAATACTTCCTTTTTTGTCCACCTATTTGTTCTTCTTCTAGTTGTCACATGTACATGCAGCTGTATCCCCAGCAGCCATCTTGAATGTTAAATAACCATGATATTAGATATACTCTGATGATTACGAAGTAGAAAGTTAGGAGCCTTAATCTCTGATGGCACCAATGTGCTACCACACTAGTCTTTGTCTGTGGTTCTTCTGAATGATTTTATGTGAAAGAGATTAAAGACCTATCTACCTTAGACCATTGTTATGTTTTTTTAAGGATATGATCAGAACTAATTTTAATTGATTTGTGATATTTGAAATGGGATTTAAAAAATGAGTACAATCTTACCAGATGGAAAAGATGAGGACGTTCTAGGTATAATACCAAAAGACCTTCAAATGCACCGCCATCGAGTCAATTCTGACTCAGCAATCTTGTACAGGGTTTTTGAGACTGTGAATCTTTACAAGAGTAGAAAGTCTCATCTTTCTCTCTGAGAGCATCTAGCGTGTTAAAATTGTCAACCATGCAGTGAGCAGTCCAGTGCTTATTCTACAGCACCACCAGGGCAACTTAGGTGCAATAATGTTGTTGTTATTAAGTGCTGTCATTTCCAACTCATGCTGTTGTTAAGTGCCATCAAGTTAGTTCCAACTCATAGTGACCCTGTATAGAATGTCCAAGGAGTGGCTAATAGTGAACCTGTATTTGGTTTCCAAATACAGGTTCCAAATACAGAGGTTGGTTTCAACCTCTGTCCTTGTGGTTAGCAGTCCAGTGCTTGGTACAAGGCATTAAAAAGTGTGGTTTGTTTATAAAGATAGCAGGATGAGTGTATTCTGTTTGTGTTTTGAGCTGAGACTGAGGCTGAATTAAGCTGGTGGAAAGCAGGGTCACTTTGCAGTTCCATTACATGCAAACCAGCACCTCTCAGGGAAGGCATGACCTTTTGTAGGAGCTGTGTGAGTAAACAGATATTAGTCAGGCAGGACATAGCTCAATGAGGGATAGTGAGTCCTTGACTTGCAAGAAGGTGATTTGAGCTCAAGTCTTTGCTTCCAGAGCTAAGAATCTGCTTCAGATTAAGGGGACCATTTCAGATGTTTACCATTAGTTGTTGGCAGGAGTAATACTGTCCAATCTCCCTACAGCAGTGGGGTGGAATCCCCAAACAATTAACTTCTTGTGCAGGAAATCTGTAGAAGAATGGAGAAAAGGGATTTTTACCTCTATCTCTGGTGATTCTGTTGCTTAACATATTTTCCTCAGGGATGAGAAGTTTATAGAAAGACTTCATGACTCTTAATAGCACAAGGCCATATCCATTCCAATTTTCCTTAGGCAGTCATGATGCAATTATTAATATTTCTCCTAAAAGTATTCTACTTCTATAATAAGTTTTGTGATCACTAAACCCACTTGTGTAAGCACTTCATAGTTTATAAATGAATCATTGTTCCTTTGCTATTCTTGTCTCTCATTCAGAAAACAAGTAATTCAGTACTATTCTCTTTTCCCCAAGGAAATTTTGGAGTTAGAAGGAAATTATGGTGGGATGTTTTATCCTAATATTTCAGACCACCACTCATTTGTTAGTTTATGATACTGTGGTGGCTTGGGTGTTGCTCTGATGCTAAAAATGATGTCAATGGTATTTTTTAAACCAGCAGGGTCACCCATGGTGGATAAGTTTCAGCAGAGCTTCCAAACTAAGACAGGCTAGGAAAAGGAGAAGCAGACTGCTTTTGAAAGCTTAGCCACAGAAAGCATTATGAATAGCAGTGGGATATTGTCTGATATATTGCCAGAAGATGAACCCTTCAAGTTGGGAAGTGTTAAAAAATATGGCTGGGGTAGCGTTATCTCCTCCAAGCAGCATAGATTTTCATGACATGAATGGAACAAAGCTTTCAGAACCTTCACTTGCTGATGGGGCATAACCCAAAATGAAAAGAAACAGCTGCAAATAGCTCTTAATAATCAGAATGTGGAATGTATGAAGTATGAATCTAGGAAAGTTGGACGTTGTCAAAAATAAAATTGAACGTGTAAAGATTGATAGTGTATACATTGTTGTTGTTGTTGTTGTTGAATGCTGTTGAGTCGGTTTCAACTCAGAGCAACCCTGTATAGGGTTTCCTAGTGAGTTTGAACTGCCAATCTTGTGGTTTAAACAGACCTTGTGGCCAGTGCTTTTCCTACAGTGCCAAGCTGCAGTGGACTGGTATTAGCCATTTTGAAACCGGCAATCATATGATTTACTATGCTGGGAACAACATATTGAAGAAGAACGGTGTTGCATTCATTGCTAAAAAGAACCTTTCAAGATCTGTCTTGAAGTACAATGCTGTCTGTGATAGGATACTATCCATACGCTTGCAAGGAAGACCAGTTAATACCACTGTTATTATTTACACATCAATCACTAAAGCCAGTGGTGATGAAATAGAATAATATGGTGCTGTG
>NW_006408624.1:6470908-6477082 GCF_000296735.1 Chrysochloris asiatica
AAGCAACTTTTTCAGTTTGAAACGGATCAAACATGCAATCAAGATGTGTTGATAATTGTTTGTGATTGGAATGCAGAAGTTGGAAACAAAGAATTGGTACTTAGAAAATCTGCCCTTGGTGACAGAAACAATGCTGGCGATCTCCTGACAGAATTTCGCAAGACAAATGACTTATTCATAGCAAATGCAGTTTTTTTCAATAACTTAAATGGCAATTGTACACGTGGATCTCACCCAAGGGAATACACTGGAATCAAACTGACTAAATCTGCAGGAAGGCATGATGGAGAAGCCCAATAACATCAACCAAAAGAAGTTCAGGGCTGACTGTAGAATAGACCGCTAATTGCTCCTATGCAAGTTCAGGTTGAAGCTGAGGAAATTTAAAATAAGTCCATGAGAGCCAAAATATGATCTGCAATTAATTCCACTTGAATTAAGACACCATCTCAAGAACAGATTTGATGCGTTAGACACTAATGATTGAATATCAGAAAAGTTATAGGATGATATCAGGAACATTTAACAGGAAGACAGCAAGTGGTCATTAAAAAGACAAGAAAGACCAAAGAGACCAAAATAGATGTCAGAAAAGACTCTGCATCATGCTCTTGAACATAGAGGATTTAAAGTGAATGGACCCTTGAAAGAAGGGAACTACATGCATGAGATCCGTTTTATTTATCTAGCTGAATCTGAGGGCACTCTCAAATCCATGTGGTGCCATGGTGCACTTCAGAGAGAACTCAGGCAGAAAGCTGCAGCCATTTTGGCTTGATGAATTAGAGGATGAATGTTGAATTGGCTGGGGCCATTGGAAATTGAGAGAAATCCTAGAGAGGAAGAGGCAAGCAAAGGGAGCTCTCCAGTCTGCATATAATTCCACTCAAAGTCTTGGTTGTGTGTGTATAATGAGACTCCAAAAAGCCTACAGGGAAAACAATAACCGGAATGCTAAAAAAACTCAGTAGCAGATTAGTTTAAAGTTTGAGTCCCAGCAAATTACAAAAAAGTAAGCAAATAAACCAGTTACTGTCAAGTCCCTCTTACTTATGGCAAGTTCATGTATGTCAGAGTAGAACTGTGCTTTACAGGGTTTTTAATGGCTGAACTTTTTGAGAGTAGATCCCTAGGACTTTCTTCTAAGGTGACTTCCAGTTTGTAACTGAGTGCTTAATTGTTTGTGCTACCCAGAGACTATTTACGAAAAACGAAGAAAAGAAAAGAAAAATCCCAACACTGCTATTGAATTGATTCCAACTCATAGTGAGCCTGTAAGACAGGGTAGAACACTGCCCTTATGGTTTCTGAAACTGCACATCTTTATCGGAGCAGAAGCCCTATCTTTCTCCCATGGAGTGGCTGGTGAGTTTGAACTGCCGACCTTGAGGTTAGTAGCCCATCACTTAACCCACTATGCCACCAGGGCACTGTATAGCCAGAATGCTCCTTAAAAGCAAGGATGGTGAGATGAAGTCTTTGGACATGTTGTCAGGAGGGACCAATTCCGGAAGAAGGAGCATTCTTGGTAAGGAAGAGGTCAGCAAAAAGGAGGAAGAACCTCAATGAGGTAGATTGATACAGTAACAGCCACAAAGAGTTCAAATCTAGCAATGATTGTGAAGATGGTATAGGATGGGGCAGTACTTCATTCTGTTATAAACAGGATTGTTATGAGTTAGAAGCAATCCAATAGCACCTAACAACAAAAACACGATATGTATGAAAATCTATAGGAAAATATGCACTTAATGTATGAAAAGATGGAGAATTTGAAGAGAAATTTTTGTGGCATTGTGGGTTAATGTGCTGGACTGCAAAGTTGGTTTGAACCACAAGGTCAGCGAGCCTGAAGTTCAAGTCCAACAGCTCCTCATCGGAAACCCTATACAGGGTTACTATAGGTTGGAACCAACTCGATGACACTTAACAACAACTCAACAACAATGAATACTTTTAAAAAGATGTAAAAGAAAATTCTAGAACTGAAAAATACACTGTCTGCAATTGCAAAAGTTCATCAGATAGCATCACAATAGATTAGATGAAAACAGAAGACAAGGTCAGTGAATTCAAAATCATCCAACCAAAGTCCTGCAGGGGAAGATGGTTGAAAACAATTAATAAACCTTAATATTTATGAGACCATTAAGTGGCTGAGCAAAGGAGCAATTGGAGTCTCAAAGGAAGTGAAGAGAATGTTGTTGTTAGGTGTGTCAAAACAATACTGCAGAAAAAATATTGGAAGAATTATTGGCCAAATATTTTTCAAATTTGATCAAAAGCAGAATCCCACAGATCTAGAAAGCTCGTCATACTTCAAGTAAGATAAATACAAAGAAAATCACATATAGGCACATCAAAGTTAAAGTGATGAAAAACATAAATAAATAGAAAATCTTAAAAGCAGCCAGAGAGCTGATTTCTCCTGAGAAATAATTGAGGCCAGAAGATAAACATATTCAAGTGCTAAAAGGAAACAAACAAAAACACAACTTTCAACCTAAAATTTTATATCAAATATATAAAATGAAAATCTTTTCAGAGAAATGAAAGACTAGATAATATGTCATCAAGAGACCCGACTACAAGAAATGGTAAAGGAAGTTCTTTATGTTGAAGAGAAAAAAATATGATGGAAATTCGTATCTATTGTAAGGAATAAAGAGCACTGAAAATGTTAACTATGTGGGAAAGTATAAAAGAAAAGTTTTCTTTCTTTTCATAAACATTTAACAAGTACATTGACTAGACTTCTACTTCTGGCAAAGACAGAATAACAGGACTGGATCTAGCCTCCATCTGAAACAAGTAAAACATTGAACAAAATATGTAGAACAATGGTTGTAAAGACATTGGACATCAGGCAAGGAAGGACAGTGATGCCTAAAGACAGGAAACAACTGAGGTGAGCCCTGTAATTGGCCCGGCTTACTGGTAGCGTAGTGGTTATGAATCGGGCTGTGAACTGCAAGGTCAGCAGTTCAAAACTACCAGCTGTTCCGCAGGAGAAAGATGAGGTTTTCTACTCCCGTAAAGAATTACAGCCTCGGAAACCCTGTACAGGGTCGCTATGAGTCGGAACCTACTCCTCGGCACACCACCACCACCACGACTCCCTGAAGAAAGATTCTAGGCCATGACACAGGAAGGTGGAATCCTGGCAGAGCTTAGCAAGATTCTTGAGTTGAGGAGACAGAGTTGGAATTCCAAGAAAGGCAAACCCAAACTAAACCAAATCCATCGCCATAGAGCTGATTTCAACTCAGAGCAACCCTATATAGTATTTCTGAGACAATAAATCTTTATGGGAAGAGCCAGCCTCCTCGTCGTTTTCCTGTGGAGCAGCTGGTGGGTTTGAACTGTTAACCTTGCATTTAGCAGCCCCATGCTTATTCCACAGTGCCACCAGGGAAACCAAAGCATCTAGAATTCCCAATACAGAGCATCCAAGAAGAGAACAATGCACATAGAGATAACTTTAGAAGGCTCACAAGGTTTTCTTGAGTATCAATTGAATAATCTTTAATATTGATGAAAATATCAACCCAAAACATTAGAGAAAACAATGTTTGCAGCTCACATGGGGATGGAAATAGTGCCTATTCCCAAAAGCCATAATAATAAAAAAAATCTCATAATTTATAAGATATAGTGGGGAAAAATGAATTATCGAATAAATGCTGTTCTGTCCCATATAACTGAACTTCAAAGAAAGAATCAAAAGGATCAAGCTATTTCCAAATAATTTAACCATAAGCCAGAATGAAGTTCAAGAATATTATACACACATACACACACACACACATATATATATATTTGTTGTTAAGTTCAGTCAAGTCGATTCTGACCCACAGCAACCTTGTATAGGGTTTCCAAGGAGCAACTGGTGAGTTTGAAATGCCAACCTTGCAGTTCAAATGGCTTTGCAGTCTGACGCATTTACCCACAGTGCCACACCAGGACTCTCTCTCTCTCTCTCTCTCTCTCATCATAAGATGGTTTTGACTTATAGAGACTCTGCATACGGTTTCTGAGGAGCAACTGGTGGGTTTGAACTGCCTACATTGTGGTTCACAGTCCAATGCTTATCCTACAGTGACACACTAGGAGTCTATATATGCATATACAGAAATAGCTGCAAGCAAACATTGACAGAGAATTTCCAGAGGTTCAAGCCAGATTAAGAAGAGAACATGACATGAAGGATAGATATATCACTGCTGATCTTGGCTGAAAGCAGAGACTATCAGAAAGATGCTTACCTGTGTTTTATTGACTATGCAAAGGCTTTCGATTGTGTGGATCATGACAAGCTATGGACAACATTGCAAAGTATGAGTATTCCAGAACACATAATTGTGCTCATGAGGAATCTGTACCTGGACCAAGAAGCAGTTGTTCGAACACAACATGAGAACTCTGAATGTTTTTAAATTAAGAAAGATGTGCGACAAGGTTGTATTCTTTCACCATACTTATTCAATCTCTATGCTGAGCAAATAATCTGAGAGGCTGTGTTATATAAAGAAAAATGTGGCATCAGGATTGGAGGACGACTCATTAACAACCAACAATATGCAGATGATACAACCTTGCTTGCTGAAAGTGAAGAGGACTTAAAACATTTACTGATGAAGATCAAAGAGCACAGCCTTCGATATGGATTGCATCTCAATGTCAAGAAAACAAAAATCCTCACCACTGGACCAATAAACAACATTCTTATCAACAGAGAAAAGATTGTAATTGTCAAGGACTTCATTCTTCTTGGATCAACTATCAACACTCACCGAAGCAGCAGTCAAGAATCAAATGACATATTTCATTAGGCAAATCTCCTGCGCAAGACCTTTTTAAAGTGTTGAAAAGCAAAGATGTCAGCCTGAGGACTAAGGTGCACCTGACCCAAGCCATGGTATTTTCAATAACCTCATATGCATGTGAAAGCTGGACAGTGAATAAGGAAGACCATAGAAGAACTAATGCTTTTGAGTTACAGTGTTGGAGGAGAATATTGAAAACTGCTAAAAGGAACTAATAGATCCATTTTGGAAGAAGTGTAGCCAGAGTGCTCCTTGGAGGCAAAAATGGTCAAACTTCGTCTGTCATACTTCGGATACATTGTCAGAAGGGACCAGTCACTGGAGAAGGATATCACATTTGATAAGGTGGAGGGACAGAGAAAAAGAGGAATAAAATGGATTGGCCAAGTGGCAGCATCGAGGGACTCAAGCATGGCAACAGTAGTGAGGTTGGCCCAGGATTGGGCAGTGTTTCATTCTGCTGTGCATAAGGTCGCTATGGGTCAGTACCGACCGGATGGCACCTAACAACAACATAAACACACAAACACATATACATGTGAGGGTGAGTCAAAAATTATCTGCACTCTGACTCTAGATTTTATTGTCATCAGCTTTTAGAAAAGACAAATACATCATTTTTTGACATAATCTCCTTACTTTTCAATACACTTTGTCCATCTGTCAACAAGTTTTTGTATTATCTTATTAAAAAATGTTTTATCCTGAACTTTCAGTCACAAATGCACTACTCTTTTCACTTTTTCATCAGGTGTGAATCTTTGTCCCCGATGGGCTGCTTTCAGAGGACCAAATAGATGAAAGTCTGATGGAGCAAGATCAGGACTGTAGGGAAGATGCTTTAACACCTAAAAAAGAAGTTTTTGCAGAAAGTCAAAAGTGAAGGCAGAGGATGGTGGATGTGCATTGTCATGCAAGATCACAATGCCCTTGGATAGCAGTCCTCTGCGTTTAATTCAAAGTTTAGTCTTCAGCTCTTCAGTTAGCATCTCACTCTAACTGTTATGAGCACTGTTGATTCATGGTTGATTGTTGTCTTAGGCTGGGGCTGGGCTCTCTAGAGAAACAAAACCAGTGAGAGATATATGGCTATATATATGTTTGTTGTTGCTGTTGTGAAGTGCCGTTGAGTCAGTTCCCACCTATAGCTACCCTGTATAGGGTTTCTGAGGGGCAGCTGGTGAGTTTGAACTGCCGACCTTGCAGTTCAAGCAGCTTTGCAGTCTGGCGCATTAACCCATAGTGCCACACCAGGACTATATAGTGTTGTTGTTAAGTGCCGTCGAGTCAGTTCCGACCCATAGCGACCCTGAACAGGGTTTCTGAGGCTGTAAATCTTTACGGGAGA
>NW_006408624.1:6477272-6489789 GCF_000296735.1 Chrysochloris asiatica
TAGGCTGTAAATCTTTATGGGAGGAGAAAGCATCATCTTTCTCTTGCAGAACAGCTGGTCATTTTAAACTGCTAACCTTGAGATTAGCAGCCTGACTTGTACCCACTATGCTACCAGAGCACTTGGGAACCAAGATCAGTGGGTGGCTCTGGAAGGCAGGAATCCGAAGTCAGGGCACAAAGCAGCACCTCGGGCTGGGTCAGGGGCAGCAGCAGGGTGATGGTCAACCAAGGTCTGGACAGGCATACTACAGAACAGGCAACATAAAACACAGGAGCCAGGGTGACAGGAGCAGGTGTGCAGGGTACTCCAGTGAGCATCTGGTTTTCCAGGCATACTCGATGGGCAGGTCAGCAGGCAAATGTACACTAGAGTAGGCCACTGACTCAGATTCAAAGAACTTGAAGTTGGAAGACAACATAGATGTGAGATCCAGACTCAGCAGGGAAAAAGAGTGCAATTCTTTCTGGTATGTTCATTCTATTGGGAGCAGGCCACACCTCCAAGGAAACATCCTTTCAATTGATTGCGTGCTCATAGCCAATCATCACAGAGTTAACTATCAACTGCCAAACAACTGGGAAAATGGGTTCAATAATGTTGACACAGAACCTAACTACCACAATTGTTGAACCTTTTTCCTGACAGTGTTCCAATATTGGCCTTGAAAATCCCAGAAAATTGTAAGCATCAGTTTTCCAGCTGATGGTTGGTTTTTGAACTTTTCTTGGTAGCTGATTGAGGATGTTTCCATTCCATACTCTTCTGTTTACTCTCAGGCTCACAGTGATGAATTCATGTCTCATCTCCAGTAATGATTTTTTTTAGAAACTTTTATCTTACTTCGAGTATGGTCCAAACTTTGTTTACAGTTACCCAAACACTTCTGTTTATGCTCTTCCATGAGTTGGTTCAGTACCCATCTCACACAAACTTTTCAAAACCCAAGTCTGTTGTGGATTATTTCATAAGCAGAGCCATGATTGATTTGCAAATGATTTGCCATATAATCCACTGTTGCTCGTCTATCTGACAGAATCATTTCATGTGCATGCTCAATGTTGTCATCAGCTGTGGATGTGGATGGGTGTTTTATTATAACCGTGTATGTGTGTGTATACATGTGGCACTGTGGGTATTTGTTTTTTTTTGCAGCAGACTGCAGAGCTGTTTGAATTGCAAGGTTGACAGTTCAAGCTCACTTGCTGCTCCTCGGAAGCTCTATACAGGGTTGCTGAGTCGGAACCAACTCAACAGCACTTAGCAACAACAATATATACCCAGCACCCAACAAAGTAAAATCCCTAAATTTCTGACGTTCAATAAAATGATGTTAAGCATATAAAGAATCAAGAAAATACAACCAAAAATGAGGGGAAAAATGATATAGTTAATCAACAAGTACATTAAGGAAGCTATTAAGACTGTATTCTATATATTCAAGACCTAGAGAAAAGATTTAGTATTAGTATGAGACATGGACAAACTTAGAAAACGCAAACCAAACTTTTATAGGTGAAAACAATCATTTCTAAGATGAAAAATTCAGTGAATAGGATTAATAACAGATTAGATATTTCAAAAGAAAAGATTAGTAAGCAAAAAGAGATAGCAGCAGAAACTATTCAAAATGAAACCACAGAGAAAAATGAAATAAATGAAGGAAAGAACAGTTACAGTGAACTGTGGGAGAAATTCAAGTAACAAAATATATGTACAATTGGATTTCCATAGATGGAGGAGACAGTAAAGTATTTGAAGAAATAATGGCCATAATATCCCCAAATCTAATGAAAATGATAAATTTGCAGATTAAGGTCAATAAACATCAAAAATAGAAAACATGAAGATTTGTATACTAATGCACAATCAAATAACTTAAAGCCAGTGGAAAAGAAAAGAAAATTTGAAAAGAAGAAAGAAGACGTATTAAATACAAAGGATCAAAAAAATAGATGGTAACAGCCTTCTTGTTAGAAGCAATGAAAGTAGAGAAGACTGGAATAAAGATTTTAAGTACTGAAAGTAACAACTGAAAAAAACCCTAGAATTCTTTACTAAGCAATATTATCTTTAAAAAGTGAAGGTGAAATTAAAAAAAAGTTTAGACATGCAAAAGTTGAAATAAGTCATCATCAGACTGGATAAAAAAAAAAAGTAAAATGGAAGGAATTTGAGCAATATATATATATATAATATCAGATGGAAATCTGGACCTATACCAATGGTCAGTAAACTGTGACCTAAAGGCTGAATCTGAATGATACTTTTTTTGTAAATAAAATTTTGTTGGAATACAGTCATGTCCATTTATTTATGTATTGTCTATGACTGTTCTCATGCTACAATAGCAGACTTTAGAAGTTCTGACAGAAACCATATGGTCCACAAAACTTGCAATGATTTACAGAAAAAGGTTACCCACCCCTGAAACTACATGAAGTACTGAGAAGCATAGAAAATGGTATTACATAGTAAATTTAACAGCCTAAAAAAACTTAGACCATTTTAAAGCATAATTAAAGTCTTTTATGAGATATGTAAAATATATGGAAATAAAATTATGACAAAATAAAAAGAAAATACTTGTAGGATTTTTACTGTGTATATGAAATAGTAAAATATCACTTACAGTAGACTGCAGTAAATAAAACATGTATACTATAAATTCTAAAGCTATCAGTAAAATAATACAACTAAGATTTATAATAGAAAAATAGAAATAAAATTGAATCATTAACAGTAATCAATCAAGACAAAAAAATTTTTTTAAATGAGGTAAATATAAAACAAATATCAAGATAGTATATTCAAACACAACCACATAAATAATCAAATAAAATTACATATAAATGATTTAAACACCCCAATTAGAAGACAGATTGTGATGTTGAAATAAAAAGCCACATCTAATTGTATGTTAACTACAAGAAACACATTTTAAATATAAAGACAAAATAGGTTAAAAATAAAATGAAGGCGAAAATATCTACCATGCCAGCACTAATAAAAAGAAAACTGAAGAAAACTTGACTTCTGGCAAGATGGTGGACTACACAGAGATGTTACACAGATCCTCTACGACAACAATACAGAAAACCAAATTAAACAGATGTAGTTGGTAATTCTGGAACCATGAGCTTCAAATGGAGGGATTGAGAAGTAGATTGCATGCTTGGTAGAAGGAGAAACAGAATGGGCACAGCAAAGAAAAAAGGAGACAAATAGTGACCTGGGCAGCCAGATGTGGAACTTTTGTGAGCAACTTAGGAAATGTGGTGGAGCAGATGCATACCAGTGACTGGTGGAGAGAAAGGTATGCATTTTTCTTATTCCCCACATTCTCCTGATGACCAGAGATGTGGCCAGCCCCTCACTCAAGTACACCCCCAGCAAAGCTCCCACTCTCCAGGTGATTGGAGCTGTACAGTGGGGAGTGTGGAGTTTTGAGCTACATCAAAGTGAGTTAGGTGCAATCTGCACTAACCCTGGTGCCAGTTTTAGGTGAGGTCTGCTCCAGACCTGTGGAGCTGGTCCTTGTCAGGTCTGGTCTAGTGGGAACACTCATGGCAGCCACCTCACCATACCCAGTTGCCCTCTAGGTCCAAAAGACCCTGCTCCCAGCTGCTTTGGGGTCTGCACAAACTACTTCTGGATTGCTTACCCAGAAGAGACAACATCTAGACCTGTGGGAACTCCATTTAGGGTCTAGGAACTCCATCTAGGGCCAAGAGTATCACCAGCTTACGCTTTGCCCATCCACCCTGTGAGCCCTGTAGAGTTTTCACCTTCTGGGTTTGGTACCTGCCCTGGTTGTTTCCTTTCATTGTCTTTGTTTGTTGATTCTTTCTTCTCCTTCTTCCTGTCTTTTCCTTCCTTTGTTTCTTTTTACATCTTTTCTATCTCTACTTTTGTTTTTTCTTCTTTTCTTCTGTTTCCTTTCCCCCCAGCTTCTTCTTCTTTCTTTTTGCTCTTAATTTTTCTTTACTTTCTGGTCTCTTTCTCTTTTCTTCATCCCTCTCACTAATTGTGTTTGCACTTTTCTTTCTTTTTATTTTCTCTTTTATTTTTCTATTCCAAGGCCTGTTTTTGTTGCTGTTGTTGTTGGTCCTTTTTATAGTTTACTATTTTCTTTTTTCACTGTTGTTTGTTTTTTTCTCCTCTGTGTGTGTTTTCTTCTTGCCTCATTCAATGGGGAACAGCAACCATCTCATTGAGCCCAGCCATAATAGTACTCTCTGTGGTTCCACCCACTGGGCAACAGCCAATACCAGCTGCCGTACATTTGATCAATGACAACAATCAATTTCAACCAAACCCATCCTAAACTTAACTGGATAAATGGTGAATGAATTGTGTACATTCTTCCATTCTCTAATCATACTCACTAAGAGGCAGTTGATGAGTGCCTAAAAATAACATACAATCACAACTTCAATACAGATACAATGACACAATACCTCAGAGGGAACAGACAATTTTTGTTTACACAAAGAAACAAGACAGAGTGGCTCAAACAGGTGACCAATATGTAGAGTCAAAAAACACTTTTGAGAAAAAAAAAGACATAGGAACTATCTGAAAAAGAATTCAATATAATGATATTTAGGTACAATGGATTGAGCGAAAGGTTGAGGAAGGCAAAGAAGAACTCAGGAAATCACTACAGTAATAAACCAACAAAAAGATGAAAGATTAGAAATAATACAAAAACTGTTAATACAAATCCAGAAGATTAATATTAAGATTTCAGAAGTGGACAATACATTGAAAGAGCAAAGGAGTAGTTTTTAATCAATGGTAGCCCAAATTAGTGAGCTTGAAGACAAAATCTCAATACTAGCCTGCAAGAAGAACAATAAGAAAAAATAAGGAAAAACTCCAAAGACAGCCTGAGATTTATGTGGGACACCATAAAGAGAAATAACTTATGGGTAATCAGAATTACAGAACATTCTGACAATGAAAAGAACAGAAAAGAAAAATCAGAATTGTTGGAAGCCAACTTGCCTAACATCATGAAAATGAGAAGATAAGCATTCAGGAAGCTGAACAAACCCAAACTGGATAGACCCCAAAAGAAAATCACCAAAACATATCATAATCAAACTTCCAAAGTCAAAGATAAGGAAAGAATCATAAGTGGCTTGGGAAAAATGAAAACTTACCTACAAAGGAGAACCAATCAAGCTAAGCTCTGATTTCTCCACACAAACCATGATGACAAAAAGGTAATGGGATGACATATGGAAAACTCACATGCCAATCAAGAATCATATACCCAACAAAGCTGTCCCTCAAATATAATGGAGAAATTAGGACACTTCTTGATAAACAGAAATTAAAGGAATTCTTAGAGTAGAAATGAAACAAAAAGGGAAATTTGAAAGTAGTCTGACTAAAAAAGGAAAACACATAAGAGATGTAGGTAAAACAGTGCATAAAAGAAAAATGTACAGCCTATATTAGAAAAGTAATCTTGGTGTGGTGCTGTGGTGCTGTGGGTTAATATGCTAGACTTCAAGATCAGTTTGAACTGCAAGGTCAGTGGCTGAAGCTTACCAGATGCTCCTTGGGAATCCTATCCAGGGTCACTATGAGTTGGAACCAAGTCAACGGCACTTAACAACAATGATATTAGAAAAATAAAGGTATGAAATAGGTGACTTCAGTTCTCATCCCCAAAAAATGGAGAAAAGAAGATCAATTAAAGCTCAAAGGAAAAAAAAAAAATGATACACGAGTAGAAAACAGAAAACAATCATGAATGAAACTAAGAACTAGTTTTTGGAGAAAAACACTAAATTTTATAAACTTCTAGCAAGGCTAATCAGGAAAAGAAGAGACAAGAACAAGACACAAATTACCAACCAGTATGAGGAAGAAGACAGTGATATCACTTTAGACTCTCCAGATGTTTGTAGTCAAATAAAGGGTCATTCTGAACCACATTATACCATTCAATTAAAAAGGAGATGAAATGAACTAATTTCTTGCAAGAATTAATCTACCAAAGTTCACTCAAGAAGATACTGATAATGTGATAACTCTATATTTATTGAATTTGTAGATGAAACTCTTCCCACAAATAAAACTCCAAGCCCAGATGGCTTCACTGGTGAATTATAGCAAATATTTAAGGAAGAAATAATACTCCTGAACAAAGTTTCAGAAAACTAGAGGAGAGAATACTTCTCATATCATTCTTCCAGGCTAGTTTTATTTTGATATTAAAACCAGACAGACATTATAAGGAAAACAGCAGGATGACACAGAATGTGTATGAGTTGTCTAATGTGAAACTAATGATCTGCTCTGTAAACCTTCACCCAATTCAGAATTAAAAGTAAAAAAAAAAAAAAAAGTATATATTTATATATAGAGAGAGACTCCTGATGTGGCATTGTAGGATCAGCACTGAACTGCAAACCACAAGGTCAACACTTCAAACTCACCAGCTGCTCTTCAGAAAACCTGTACAGGATCACTATGAGTAGGAACAGATTGACAGAGCTTAAAGTCAATAATATCTAAATGAAGTCCTGGTGTGCTATAGAAGTGCTGGTGTGCACTGGACCACAAGGTTATTTTGAACTGCAAGTTTGATGGTTCAAACTCATCAGCTGCTCCTTGGAAACCCTATACAGGATTGCTATGAGTTGGAACTGACTCCACGGCACTTAAAAACAACAACAGTATAAGAAGATATACAGATGGCAAATTAGTACATGAAAACATATTCATCATCATTAACCATCAGAGAAATGCACATTGAAACCACAATCAAGTATAACTATACACCTATCAGAATGGTTAAAATGAAAAATAGCTACAATGCAATGCTGGCGAAGAGATGGAGAGATCATTTATATATTGTCAATCAGAAGGTAAAATGACATAGCCATCTGGAAAACAGTTTGGCAATTTATTATAAAATTTAAAATATGCAATTACTGTACAACCCAGCAATTGCACTGTGGAGCATTATCCTAGAGCAAACATTATGAGCATTATGTTCACACAAAAACTTATATACAAATGTTCATAATAACAACAACAAAATTCATAACAACTTCAGTTATAGTAGTCAGACACTGGAATGCACCTATATGTACTGCAAGGATGAATGATTAAACTGTGGTATAGCTCTACCATGGCATACTTGTTGTCAGGTGCCATTCCAAAACATGCACAATAGAATGAAACACTGGCCAGCCCTGTGCTATCCTCACAACTGTGAGCTTGAGCCCATTGCTGCTGCCATTGTACCAATCCATCCTCTTTTTCACTGACCCTCCACTTTACCAAGCATGATGCCCTTTTCCAGGGACTGGTCCGTCCTGTTAATATGTCTGAAGTATGAGAGATGAAGTCTCACCATCTTGGCTTCTAAGGAGCATCCTGGCCACATTTCTTCCAACATAGAGTTGCTTGTTTTTCTGGAAGTCCATGGTACTTTTAATATTCTTTTCCAACACCATAACTCAAATGTATCAATTCTATGATCCTTCTTATTCATTGTCCAATTTTCAGATGAATATGAAACTATTGAAAATACCAAAGCTATGATCAGGCTTACTTTTGTTTTCAAACTGACATCTTTTCTCTTCAACACTTTGAAGAGATCTTGTGAAGCAGATTTTCCTAATGTAATACGTCATTTGATTTCGTAACTGCTGCTTCCATGAGTGTTGATGATTGATTTGAGCAAAATGAAGTATTTGACAACTTCAATCTTTTCTCCGTTTATCTTGATGTTATTTATCAGTCCAATGGTGAGAATTTTTTTTTTCTTTACACTGAGGTGCAACCTATACTGAAGGCTGTGGTCTTTGACCTTCATCAGTATTTTAAGTCCTCTTCATTTTCAGCAAGCATGGTGGGATCATCTGCATATTACAGATTAGTTGAGTCTTTCTCCAATCCTGGTGCCATGTTCTTCTTTATATAATTCAGCTTCTCAGATTACTTGCCCAGCATACAGATTGAGTAAATATGGTGAAAGGATACAACTCTAGTGCACATCTTTCCTGATTTTAAACCACTAAGTGCCCCCTTGTTCTGTTTGAACAACTGCCTCTTAGTCTATGTACAGGTTCCTCTTGAGTAAAGTTAAGTGTTCTGGAATACCCATTCTTTGCAATATTATCCACTTCTTGTCATGAACCACATAGTCAATATAGCACAGGTAAACATCTTTTGATATTCTTTGCTTTCAGCCAAGATCCTTCTGACATCAGCAATGATATCCCTTGCTCCACATCCTTGTCTAAAGAGAGCTTGAACTTCTGACAATTCCCTGTTAATGTACTATTGCAGTCATTTAAAAATTATCTTTAGCAAAACTTTACTTGTATGTGATACTAATGATATTGTCCAACAATTTATGTATTCTGTTGGGTCACCTGTCTTTGAAATGGACTGAAATATGGATCTCTTCCAATTGATTGGCCAGATAGCAGTCTTCCAAATTTCTTGGCATAGATGAGTGACAGATTTCAATTTGTATTCCATCAATACCTGAAGTCTTGTTCTCTGCCAAAGCCTTTTGACTTGATGACACACAATAATAAGATCAGGGGAAAAAAAGTTGTTTAAAAAATGTTCACTCTCACTACCTCTGTTTAACATTGTAGTGAAAATACTAGCCAACACAATTAGACAAGAAAAAGATCTAAAAACATCCAGAGTGGAATGGAAGAAGTAAACTTGCCTTCATTTACAGATTATATGACTATCTATGCATAAAATCCTTTGGAATCTACAAAAAAAACCAGTAAAACCTAGATCTAATACATGAGTTTAACAGAATTATATCACAAAAAAAGATCAATATAAGGATGCACATTGTATCTCTTTGGAATCCTGGTGTGGTGCTGCAGGTTAAGTACTGGACAGCTAACTGCAAGGTTGTTAATCAAACCCACCAACCACTTCTTGAAAACCCTATACATGGTCACTATGAGTCAAGACTGAATTGATGGCACTTAACAACAACAACATTGTATCTCTGTATATGATAAAAATCACACATTGAAAATTAAAGCTAAAAAAAAATCACATTTGTGTTATAGCAAAATATGAAATAGACAAGAATATATCCGATGAAAGATATGTGGTGTCTGTACACTAGAAAACTACAAAACATTTTTGAGAAAAATCAAAGATCACATAAATATATGGAGAGACATGCCATACTCAAGGATCATGAAACTCAATGTTTTAAAAATTGGAATCTCCACAAATTAATCTACACATTTGACTCCCTATCACAATTCTAGTAGCCATTGTATATGTGTATGAAAATTGGCAAACGGATTCTAAAATTCATATGGAAATACAAAGGACATAGAATAGCCAACACAACTTTTTAAATGAAAAACATGAGAGGACTTAACTATCAGACTACAAGACTTAAAAAACTGCCATGTTGTTGTTGTTAAGTGCCTTCGAGTCGGTTCCGACCCATAGTGACCCTGTACAGGGTTTCCGAGGGTGTAAATCCTTACAGGAGTAGAAAGCCTCATCTTTCTCCCGCGGAGCTGCTGGTAGTTTCGAACCACTGACCTTAAGGTTCGCAGCCCGATTCGGAACCACTACGCTACCAGAGCTCCTTTAACAAGACTTAAAAAACTGCCATAATCATGATAATATAGCATTAGCTTTAAGCTAGACAACTTGTTGTTGTTGTGAAGTGCTGTAGAGTCGGTTCCGACCCATAGTGACCCTGTATAGGGTTTTAGAGGAGCAACTGGTGAGCTTGAGCCACCGAACTTGCAATTCAAACGGCTTTGCAGTCTGACGCGTTAACCCACAGCTCCACACCAGGGCTACTTAGTGGACTATAAATAGACCCACATATAATAAGGTTAATTGATTTTCAACAAAATTATAAAGATAATTCAGTGAAGAAAGGATAGTTATCTTAACAAATGAAGCTGGAATAATTGGATAGCCATATTGGAAAAACTGAATTTTTATCAATACCTTGTATCATATACCAAAATAAACTCAAATGAATTGTAGCTTTGAATGTGAAACTTAAAACTATAAATTTCCTGAAGTATTACATGTGGTGGCGGTGGTTATGTGCCTTGGTATAGATTCCGACTCATAGCGACTGTGTACAGGGTTTCCAAAGCTGTAAATCTTTATGGGAGCAGAAAGCCTCATCTTTCTCCCGCAGAACAGCTAGTAGTTTCGAACTGCTGACCTTGCGGTTTACAACCCGATTCATAACCACTACGTACTACATGGGTGGTACAAAATGATAAGCACTCGACTATGGAGTCCCTGTGTGGCGCTGTGGGTTAATGCACCCGACTGCAAAGTGATTTGAACTATAGGGTTAGCAGTTCAAGTTCACCAGCTGCTCCTCGGAAACCCTATACAGGGTTGCTATGGGTGGGAACCGACTGGACAGCACTTCACAACAACAAAATTAGCCAAAAGATTGGCAGTTCAAATCCACCTTAGTGTTAGAAATGATGTTTCATACAGAATTTTGCAAGACTAACGACTTATTCCTTGCAAATACATTTTTTTCAACAACATAAATTCTGTATGAGAACAACAAGCTGGATTAGATGAAGAAGAATGTGGCATCATGATAGTAGAAAGACCCATTACTAACCTATGATATGCAGATGATATAATCTTGGTTGTTGAAAGTGAAGTTGACTTAAAATACTTAATAATGACAATCAAAGACCACAATCTTTGGTATGGGTTGCACCTCAATGTAGAGAAAACAAAAACCCTCACCACAGGACCAATAAAAAACATCAAGATAAATGGAGAAAAGATTGAAGTTGTCGAAGAGTTTCATTTTGCTCGAATCAACTATCAACACTCAAGAAAGCAGCAGTCAAGAAATCAAATGACATACTGCATTAGGCAAATACGCACAAGACCTATTTAAAGTGTTGAAAAGCAAAGATGTAAATTTGAGGACTAAAGTGCACCTGACCCATGCCATAGTATTTTCAGTAATCTCATATACATGCAAAATTTGGGAAACAAAGACCATAGAAAAACAGATGCATTTGAGTTATGGTGATGGAGGAGAATATTGACTCGGTAGCGTGGACTGTGTCAAAAACAAACAAATCTGTGTTGTGAGAAGTATAACCAGAATGCTTCTTAGAAGTCAGGATGGCCAGACTTTTTCTCTCATACTATGGACATATTATCAGAAGAAGGACATCATGCTTGGTAAGTGAAGGGTCTTCAAAAAAGAGGAAGACCCTCAACAAAATGGATTGGCAAAGTGGCAGCAGTAATTGGCTCAAGTATAGAGTGATTTTGAGGTTTGCGCAGATTTGGGCAGTGTTTCCTTCTGTTGTGCATAAGGTCACTATGAGACTGTGCTGACTTGATGGCACCTAACAACAACAATGAATGGAATTACATAAAACATTTATGGATTGAAAGATTCAATATTTTTAAGTTGTCTATTCTGTCCAAATTGATATATAGACCTAACTTCATGTCAATCATTTTTATAGAAATTGACAATTTGATTCTAAATGTATTTGGAAATTCAAAGGTCATAGAATAGCAAAAATATTCTCAAGAAAGAAACAAAATTGAAAACTTACTCTACCTGGATTTAGCACTTATCATACAAGTTCTAATCTGCTGCACAAGAGCTCTTTAAAGTGTTCAAGAGCAAAGATGTCAGTTTGAGGGCTAAGGTGCACCTGATTCAAGCCATGATATTTTCAATAACCTTATATGCATGTTTCTTTGCTATTCATAAGGTTTTCAGTGACTAAATATTCGGAAGTAGTTCGTCACTCCTTCTTCCTAGTCTGTCTTAGTCTGTCTTTGTCTTTGTCTCATTTGAAACCTGTCCACCATGGGTGACCCTGATGGCATAGCTTCCAGAATCACAGCAACTCACAAGCCACCACAGTATGACAAACTGACAGATGAGTGGTGGCCAACTGATTGGAAGGGGTCCGTATTTGTGCCCATTCCAAAGAGAGGGGACCCAACAGAATGTGGAAATCATCAGATAATGTGTTTGATATTCTATACAAGTAAAGTTTTACTAAAGGTAATACAGAAATGGCTACAAGCATACATTGACAGAGAACTTCCAGAGGTTCAAGTCGGATTCAGAAGAAGTTGTAGAACGAGGGAGATCATTGCTGATGTCCAATGGATCTTGGCTGAAAGCAGAGAATGTCAGAAAGATGTTTACCTGTGTTTTATTGACTATGAAAAGACTTTCAATTGCATGGATCATGACAAGCTATCGACAACATTGCAAAGTATGAGAATTCCAGAACACTTAATTGTGCTTGTGAGAAATCTGTACATGGACCAAGAGGCACTTATTCCAACAGAACATGGGAACACTGAATGATTTAAAATTAGGAAAGATGTGCGACAAGGTTGTATTCTTTCACCATACTTATGCAACCTGTACACTGAGCAAATAATCCGAGAAGCTGGGTTTTATGAAGAAAAACATGGCATCAGGATTGGAGGAAGACTCATTAACAACCTG
>NW_006408624.1:6490192-6493708 GCF_000296735.1 Chrysochloris asiatica
ATAGAAGAATTGATGCTTTTGAGGTATGGTGTTGGAGGAGAATATTGAAAGTGCCATGGGCTGCCAAAAGAACCAATAGATCAGTTTTGGAAGAAGTGAAGCCAGAGGGCTCCTTGGAAGCCAGGATTGCCAAACTTAGTCTCTCATACTTTGGACATATTGTCATGAGGGACCAGTCACTGGAGAAGGGTATCATGTTTGGTAAATTGGAGGGTCAGAGAAAAAGAGGAAGACCCCCAGCGAGATAGATTGGCAAAATGGCAGCATCAATGGGCTCAAGCGTGGCAACAATTGTGAGATTGGCCCAGGACTGGGCGGTGTTTTGTTCGGTTGTGCATAGGGTCGTTATGAGTTGGGACTGACTTGGTGTCACCTAACAACAAGAACAACAACATATGCATATAAAAGTTGGACAGTGAATAAGGAATACCATAGAAAAATTGATTCATTTGAGTTATGATATTGCAGGAGAGCATTAAAAGTACCATGGAATGCCAAAAGAACAAGCCAATCTATGCTGAAATAAGTACAACCATAATGCTCCATGGAAGTCAGGATGGCCAGACTTCATTTCTCATACTTTGGGCATATTCTCAGGAGGGACCATTACCTGGAGAAGGGTATCATGTTTGATAAGTGGAGGGTGAGGGAAAAAGAGGAAGACTCCCAACGAGATGGACTGGCACAGTGACAGCAGCAATGGGTTCAAAAGATTGGTGCAGGACTGGGCAGTATTTCATTCTGTTGTATATGGGGCCGCTATGAGTCGGCACCGACTTGATGACACCTATCAACAACATACAAGGAGCCATTGCAGTTAAGAAGGATGAAGCTGTATAGTCAGCTGCTGTGAGGCAGAATCAACTTGATGACAGTGGGCTTGGGTTTATTGTATGTGTGTTTTAAATATATATGTAAAGCTAAAGAATGCTGATCCTGTTGTATCAGCATGAAGATGGATACATGGGCCTGTCTATTCAGTCAAGGAAAAGATCCACACATGCAGTCTGTTAATTTTTACTAAGTCATGAAAAGTAATTATATGCAAAAAAAAAAAAAATCTTTTAAGAAAGGTAATGTTGAAATTATTCCCTATTCATATGGGAAAAAGTGGACCTCAAACCTGTCTTCAAACTATATGCAAAAATTAATTTTATTTATTTATTTTCCTTCCAATCTTTTGATTGGAAGCTATTGTCAATTTGCTCTCACATAGATAATTCCTCAAAACAGCACAAGGCTCAAAGCAGATATATTCTACTATTCAAAATAAGCTATAGTTTGATTCAAAGAAGACTGAAGAGTGGGGTGGGCAGGTCACTTGGTGTAGGGTTGTTGTTGCATGTTGTCGAGTCAGTTCCAACTTATAGCAACCCTGTATAGCATTTCTGAGGGTGAAGGGGAAAAACACAGATAAAACAAATAACTTGAGATAAACAGAGACCTAACTGCAAAAGTTAAAACTATAAAGGCTCTTGAAGAACATATGAGAGAATATCATTGCATCTTAAAGCAAGCAAGATTTCTTAGACAAGACACCAAAGCACTCATTATAAAACAAACATATAAAATAACCAAAAAACCTTAATATGCTAGACTTGATGAAATGAAAAACTTTGATTCTTCAGAACAAAAACACCGTCAAGAAAATAAAAAAGGCAAGCTACAGGCTGCTAAAATTATTTTCAATGCATAAATATGATAAAGGACTTTTATCCAGACTATGAAAATAATTCCCATAATAATGAAAAGATAACCTTATTAAAATAATGAGAAAAAGACTTGAAAGACACATTACTAAAGAAGATATATAAATGGCCATTAAGCATTTGAAAAGATGCTCACCATCATTGGTCATCAGGGAAATCAGAATCAAAATCCCAACGAGGGACCAGCAACAACTGAAAATATCAAGTGCTGGTGAGAATCAAGGGTAACTCAAAGCCTCATATATTGCTGGGGAGAATGCATACTATTGCAAACACTTTGGAAAATAGTTTGACTCTTTCTTATCTAAAGTTATACAATTACTTTCTCCATGATTCAGCAATTCTATTCTTAAGTATTTAAACATATGCTCAAAAAAAAAAAAAAAAAAAGATTTGTGTGAGAATATTCATAGCAGTTTTATTCATACTAGCCCCAAACTGGAAACAATCCAACTGTCCATCAGTAGGTGAATAAACAGATTGGAATATATTCATAAAAACTCAGCATGAAAGAGGAAACTACTGACATGTATTACAAGGTGGCTAAACCATAAATACATATTAGGTGAAATAATCTTGCCATAAAAGTACAAGCTAGTGTGGCACTGGAGGATCAGCACTGGACTTTGAATCACAAGGTCAGCAGTTCAAACCCACCATCAGCTCCTTGGAAACCCATGCAGGGACACTATGATTCGGAATCGACTTGATGGCACCTAACAACAACAACATTGGATTATTACACTTACAAGAAGTTTGAAATCAGACAACATTAAGGTATGGTGAGAGAAACCAAACCAGCCTCTGCCTTTAAGAGTGAAATTGCCTGGACAGACCATGAGGGAATTGGGGACCGATGAGAACATGCTGTTTCCTTATTGAGGTGGTGGTTACACGTAGGAAGATATTTGTCACAATCACTTAATGGAAGAAAATCTACGATGCTGGGTTTGGTGATGAGTTTTTATATACAAAACTAAAACATGATCCATGAAAGAAAAATTGATATATTAGACCTTCTTAAAGTAAAAACAAACAAACAAACAAACAAAAAACTCTAGCCCCTTGGAAAACATTGCTGATAATAACATATCCAAAATACACAAAGAAATCTTAAAACTCAACATGAAGAAAACAAACATCTCAATTTAAACAAGACAAAACAAAAATATGACCAGATACCTCACCAAAAGAGCTATTGAGTTATTATTGTTAAGTGCCATTGAGTTGGTTCTGACTCATAGTGATCCTGTATAGGGTTTCTGAATATAGATACCAAAAAGGCATATGCAAAGAAGCTCAGCATTCTTTATTATTAGGGAATGCAATTAAAGCAATGAGATACCAATACACACCTATTATTGTTGTTAAGTGCCATCAAGTTGGTTCTAACTCAGTTTTCAAGGAGTGACTGGTAAGCTTGAACTGCCGACCTTTTGGTTCAAACTGATTTTGCAGTCCAGTGCATTAACCCACAGCGCCACACCAGGACTCCAATGTTTATAGTGTTGGTGGTGGTGGTTATGTACCGTGGAGTCGGTTCTGAGTCATAGCGATCCTGTACAGGGTTTCCGAGACTGTAAATCTTTACAGAAGCACAAAGCCTCATCTTTCTCCTGCAGAACAGCTGGTAGTTTTGAACTGCTGACCTTGAGGTTCACAGCCTGATTTGTAACCATTACGCTACCAAAGCTCCTTATGTTTATAGTTGTTGTTGTTGTTGTTAAGTGCCGTCGAGTCGGTTCCGACCCATAGCGACCCTGAACAGGGTTTCCGAGGGTGTAAATCTTTACGGGAGTAGAAAGCC
>NW_006408624.1:6493808-6507559 GCF_000296735.1 Chrysochloris asiatica
GGTTCCGACCCATAGCGACCCTGAACAGGGTTTCCGAGGGTGTAAATCTTTACGGGAGTAGAAAGCCTCATCTTTCTCCCGCGGAGCAGCTGGTAGTTTTGAACCGCTGACCTTAAGGTTCGCAGCCCGAGTCGTAACCACTATGCTACCAGAGCTCCTATGTTTATAGTAGCTTTATTAAAAATCACAAAAACGTGGAAGCAATTGGGATGTTTTTAATAGGTGAATGGATGAACAAACTGGCAAATCCATACAATGGGATAAAATTCAGCCATAAAAAGGAATGAACTATCAAATCATAAAATGATGTGAATCTTAGATACATATTGCTAAGTGAAAGAAGTTAGACTAAAAAGTTAATATATTGTATGATTTCAATTATATGACATTCTAGAGAAGGCAAAACTACAGTGAGGGTAAAAAGATCAGTGGTTGCCAGGGAGTTAAATAAGTGAAGTGAAGGAAATTTCAGACTGTGAATCTATTCTGTATACTATTATAGCGGTAGATACATGACACTACGCATTTATCAACAATCCATCAAGTTTATAACAACAAGAGTGAAACATAATGTATAGCAATCAAAAAGAATAATTTAGAAGTTGAGGAATCCAAGAATAGGATTGTAAAATACGACAAAATAAT
The DNA here is from genome assembly GCF_000296735.1 of Chrysochloris asiatica. NCBI lineage: Eukaryota > Metazoa > Chordata > Mammalia > Afrosoricida > Chrysochloridae > Chrysochloris > Chrysochloris asiatica. The sequence continues at coordinate 6,494,454 of NW_006408624.1, forward strand.
CTAATGTATAAAACAATCTCACTGAATGGAATAGGGAGAAAAGGCACTGATCTAAGTAACTTTGGAAATGAGCATTTTTGAGACATTTCTGCAAGTTCCACTCCAGAAAAATAAAACTTTTTGCCTATCATGAATATCCATGTTTATATGGTTCCCCCCAACTTCTTGCCGTCAGTCCATCCACATCCATAAGTTCATTACATGTTTCAAGATTTGCTTGTGAAGTCATTTCCAAGAAGTTTATTTAATAGACCAAAGCCATGCTTTGGTCCAAATCCATTGGCCTCCATTCCACAGTGGGTACTTGGGACTTCCTTTTTGTGTCTTCAAGTGTTCTGTTAAGGACATCCCATACTTTCAACCCAGGTGAGTACCGGAGTCAAGGAGTCTACTTAAGAGTCAGGTGATACAGGTGATCCAGTTGATATAAGATGATAAAGATTGGACTCCTCATCAGCTTGAGGAGGATAATATTAAAAGTACCATGGATGCCAAAAGATAAAACAGATTTGTGTTGGAAGAAGTGCATCCAGAGTGTTTCTTGGAAGTCAGGATGTCCAAACTTCCTCTCTCATATTATCAGGAGGGACCTGTAACTAGAGAAGGATTGGTAAAGTGAAGGGTCAGAGAAAAAGAGGAAGATCCCCGATTAGATGGATTGGCACATTGGCAGCAGTGATGGGTTCAGGCCTAGTAATGATTGTGAGTTTGGCCCAGGACTGGGCAATGTTTCATTCTGTTGTGCATAGGGTTGCTATGAATCAGTCTGACTTGATGGCACCTAACTACTAACTACATCAGCCTGAGGAGTCAAAGTTTTCATCCCAGGAAAATAGCTAATGTCCCAGAAAAAAGTATTGCTATTGTTTGTGCTGAAGGAAGAAGTGCATACTTCGTGGAAAGAATTGGTGAAAAACAAACCTCCGGGAACTGATGGAATACAAATTGTAGTATTTCAATAAACTGATGCAGCACTGAAGGTACTCACTCACCTCTGCCAAGAAATTTGGAAGACAGTTACCTGGCCAACTGATTGGAAGACATCCATATTTGTGCCCATTCCAAAGAGAGGTGACCCAATAGAATGTGGAAATAATTGAACATCATTAACACAAGTAAAATTTTGTTGAAGATTATTAAAAAATGATTGCAACAGTACATCAACAGGTAACTGCCAGAAATTCAAGCAGGATTCAGAAGAGGATGTGGAATGAAGGATATTATTGCTGACATCCCATAGATCTTGCTGAAAGCAGAGAATACCAGAAAGACGTTGACTTGTGCTTTATTAACTAGGCAAATGCTTTTGACTATGTGTATCATGACAAACTGTTGATAATATTGTGAAAAATGAGTATTCCAAAACATTTAATTGTACTCATGAGGAACCTGTACATAGACCAAGAGTTGAATCAGAATAAGGAGATATTGAATGCTTTAAAGTCAGGAAATGTGTGTGTCAGGGTTGTATCTTTTATCATATTTACTCGATATATATGCTGAGCAAATAATTTGAGAAACTGGATTATATGAAGAAGAACATGGCATCAGGATTAGAGGATGACTCATTAACAACCTGTGATATGCAAATGATACAACTTTGCTAGCTGGAAGTCTTCAGTATATATTGCACTTGAATGTAAAGAAAATAAAAGTCCCCACAACTTGACCAATAAATAACATTATGATAAATGGAGAAAAGATTGAAGTTGTCAAAGACTTCATTTTACTTGGATCCACAATCAACACTCATGGAAGCAGCAGTCAAGAAATCAAATGATGTGTTGCATTAGGTAAATCTGCTGCACAAGACCTTTTTAAAGTGTTAACTGGAGAGCAAAGATACCATTTTGAAGACTAAGGTTCTCCTGACACAAGCCATGGTATTTTCAGTTATGTATAAGCATGTGAAAGTTGGACAACGAATAAAGAAAACCATAGAAGAATTGACACATTTGAATTATGATGTTGAAGAAAAATATTAAAAGTATCATGAACTGTAAGAAGAAGAATGAAATCTGTGTTGGAGGAAGTACATCCAGAATTCTCCTTAGAAACAAGGCAAAACTTTGTCTCTCATACTTAGGACATAGTATCATCAGGAACCAGTCCCTGTAGAAAGACATCATGCTTGGTAAAGTGGGGAGTCAGCAAAAAAAGAGGAAAACCCTGAAATAGGTGGATTGATACAGTGGCACCAGATGTGGAATAAAATGTAACAACAATTGTGAGGATAGCACAGGACCAGACAGTGTTTCATTCTGTTGTTCGTAGGGTCTACATGCAATGGCACTGACTTGACAGCACCTAACAACAACAACAACATCGTTTTTATGATATGCAATGGTAGGTTGAAATAGAAGTTGCATTTCTCTATGCTTCCTTTATCATTTTTCTACCACTTAATACAATTTCCTCAGAAGGAAGTGGAGTATAGCCTAGAAGGAAGACTCCATGCAATTGCTTGTGAGCTTTTAAATAGATATTTGTAAAATCACACTGAAAGAAAATGTTAGGCATTAAGGAATTTAATCTCAAAAGCTCGACTTTGAAGAAAGAAAAGTGGTTATGACTTTATCTTGTTTGGTTTTATTCTAAACGTTTGGTTTTGAACACCCGGGAGCATAGATATATACACACAGCAGGAAGCAATATGCGATGCTGGATAGGTCTGCTAATTTGCTTTGCAGCCTTAGGAAAATAATAGAATGACTCAGGACTAGAAGTTGGAGTGCATCAACATTCAGAAGTTGATAAAGGAGGGTAGGAGAGTAAAGGAGATTATGAAGGAATGTTGAGTGAGACGAGAGGCAAAACCAGATGGTGTAATACCATAGACCCCAAGAGAAGAAAGTGTTAAAAATTTGAGATATTGACCCAATAGCAATAATCACAACTGGTGCTCGGATCTTGGTTTCTAAATACAATACCCACTAAAAGGAACACGGCTCCCGAAAGAGAAAAGATTGAGTCAGGCTAAGTACAAGATGAACCTAGAACACAGTGTGCCAAAGAATAGGAAATGCTTGATAACTTAAATGATGGAGAAATGTTAAAAAGGGCATGGGAGTCAACCTGATAGAGCTCCCGTTGGCCAAACATGGAATAACTGATGCGTTCAAATGAATAATAACAGTAATGGATTGCAACACACTGAATAAAAAAGTATCTATGAGTTGATTTTGATATAAGACGATAAACCAAACAAACAATGAAGAAAATGGGGAAGAAGTGACAAGTCTTCCTTACAACAGAATATATATTAGTGTGTATGGAGAGAATGCTAGAGTAAGAAATTAAGTATTTTGCAATGATTGATTCACATATAAATTCTTAATGGATCTAAAAATCTTTGATTAGAAGTTTATTGAAGATTCAGACCAGGGTATCCCCTTACAGATGACTTAATGATACAAAGGGTGGGGGGGGGGGGGGGGAGGGAATATCCCTTTAAGGTGGGGAAACCTGGTAGATTCCTCCTTGACCAACTGATCAAAAGAAATTGATGTCACCAGTGAAAGGATAAAATAACATCAGGGCTTGTATTGAGAAGAACACAGCATGATCTATGTAGTTGTTGTTAAGTACCATGGAGTCGGTTCCGACTCATAGTGACCCTACAAAGGGTTTCCAAGGCTGTAAATCTTATGTGAGCAGACCACCTCATCTTTCTCCCACGAACTCCCAACCTTGAGGTTAGCATCCTGATTCATAACCACTACACTACCAGAGCTCCTTGGTCTATGTAGTAGTCCTACCAAAAATGAAGAATTTAAATCTAATTATGAGGAAGCATCAGATGTGCTACAAAACAACTGCTCTGTACTCTTTAAAAATGTCATTGTCATGACAGACAAGCAATGGCTGATGGATTGTTCCAGATTAAAGACAACCAAATTAATATAACTAAATGCAATACATGAACATGGACTGAATTCTGGATCTGAATTTTTGTTTGTTTAGTTACAAAGGGCAATTGTTGAGACAGTGGGAACAATTAGAATGTGGACATAATATGGCTATGGACATGTATGGACATACAATTTAGATTGTATACTGGCAAATTTTCTGTAGGTTTGAAAGTTTTCAAAATAGAAAGTTAAAAATATAAAATAAAGGAGGTGGTGGCCAACTGTAGAATACTGTCAATTGGCCAAGTGAAACAAGACTTGAAAAGCAATTATTGCATTTTATAACATTGGTCATCAGTGAGTTTAACAAGAAATCTTGGAAGATTGTGGTTCTTATGACAGGAATTAAATCTCCAAGTTTTTGTGTTTTTGCTAAACAATATTGTTGTTGTTGTTGTTAAGTGCCGTCGAGTCGGTTCTGACCCATAGCGACCCTGCATAGGATTTCCGAGGAGCAGCTGGTGAGCTTGAACCGCTGACCTTGTAGTTCAAACGGCTTTGCAGTCTGGCGCATTAACCTACAGTGCCACACCAGGATATTAAAAACCACCAATAAAGACTCAAGAATACTGGCTTTTCAACTTTCAAGTATTCCTACCAGCTCCAGAGGTTGCAAGGTTAAATGTCAACTCATTTATTCCTCACAACACATATGCCAGGTTACATTATTCTTCCCACTTTACAGAAGAGAAAACAGTGATTCATACAGACTGAATAATTTAGCCAGGGTCCAAGACCTATAGATTTCAAGAATGAGAATTTAACTGAATTGCTAACCACAAGGTCAGTGGTTCAAACCCACCAGTTGTTTCAAGGAAGAAAGATGAGACTGTCTGCTACCTTGAAGATTTTCAGTCTTGGAAACCCTATATAGGGTCACTATGAGTTGGAATTGCCTTGATGGCAGTAGGGTTGGGATTTTTTGGTCATGCACTTTCCATGTCAACTGGCATGGGTTGCAAAGAGAATGTAAATTGAAGGAGTAAAGATGATAACTTGAAACATATCTTTTAAAACTTTTTTTTTTTTTTTTAATTTAGCACATTCAGAGGGGGAGTGAATGAAATTAGTGGCTTTCATTCTGTTCTTTTATCACTAATCATTAACTAATAACGTGACTATTGGAACCAATCTGGTCTGGATTTATTCCCAGAACTGAGCAAAACGCTTTTTATTGATCCTGAGTATTTAACTCCACGAGTTCTGGATTCACTATCAATTTGGTGTCAAAAGTCTTGGCAGTCTTCTTCATCAGAAGAGTCATCTGAACCCACCAGAAGAGTCATCTGAACTCTCTGGCTGTCTCTTGGTTATTCAGTTTCTGACCTTGTCTACTCTGAGTTCACAAACAGAGCTCTGCATAGGGGAGCACAAGAACCTCTTCTTCAGCTAGTCTAACCATTCTGTTCTCATCCAGTGGGGAAGAATCAGAAAAAGATGACCACTATAAGTCATCAGAGTCAAAGTCCCATTCTCCACAGTGGGTTCCCTTCAGTCCTACACATTTCTTTAGTTCTTTCTTTTTAGCTTATATTGAGAATTGAGTGATAGTCTACATGGCAGAACATCAGTTTTGCACTCAACAAATCATATCTTGTTTCAGTGTAATGATTACAATCCTTTCCATGTGTCATCAGTTAACAGTATTTGCCTCAATTCCCTCTTTCATTTTTTTTTTTTTTCCTTTTTCTGATGTACACTAAAACATGCAGGAATATATAATCATTTAAACAACCAAAGGGCACGTTTTGCAAGCCAGCCTCCTGCCTGCCAGCACAAAGCCTTTTTCTTTCCATGAGTCTAGAGTCCTCAGCTGTTCTATCTCTCCATGCCATCACCTCTACCTCCTTCTCTGGTGTCGCTGCTTCTCTGGTGTTGCTGCAAGAGCATTCCGCTCATGCTCTTCCCTCTTGCTGGTCCTAGGTCCTCTGTTACTGGAATGTAAGATTAACTACTCCCAACTTTTGTCATGCAACTTCTACCTTTACACTTGTGACAATCGCCAACCCATTTAGACAAGCTGAAAACTATTCAGTGGGGATTCTACCTTCCCCTACTCACTCTGAAACTAAGCTCCCTCTTGAAAACTTGTAAGCCAGCCACTTTGTGCCTTTCAAGCTCCCCCTCCCCCATTTTAGGTAGTCAATGTCTAAGTTGTCCATCCCTATCAACTCTGTGTACTGAAGGGATAGGCTTGAACCTTGAGAAGACTCCTTCCCTCTCAGTTGGTATTTTATGCTGCTACATCTATAAGTAAAGGTCAAGTTCATCAAATTGTAGCAATTTACACTTGCCTAACCTTTCAGATTTCTTTATTTTCCTCTAGTCGAGTTCTGATCATCAAGTCATCCAAGCTAGGTCAAATGGATACTATCTACAAGTTTGGATGGTCTTGCGGCCCTCGCACATTTCTTTTTGGTTAATCACTTTTTCACCTTTCCTTATTTTTTCTTCAATGGCATGAATTCCTTCAAGATTTTGAAAAATCCATTCAACTTTTAAAATTATTAATCCTATTAATTATTGAAACTTGCATTCTCTGATATGGTATTAAATACAACTCCTTTTGATACAGAGCCTAAAATTTCCTAATTTTATGTTCATACTAAGGACTTGTATCTAAGGAAGACACTAATTCTACCAAACAGATCATTTCAAGAATCCCTGTTAACCAAAACTTTTAACTTATATGAAAGGGTATATTACAGTAGTTTCTCTGATGTGAGTTCCAAATATTTTCTCTGTAAGGTAATTATAGTAACTTGTTCCTCTGACAGTGTATACTGTGAAGAACTATGACTTTCTTAAATCTAGCCTCCAAGTTTTTGTGGCTTAGCTAAATGAGATTGGAAGCCACCAATAAAGACCTGATAAACACTGGCTTTTCAATAAACACTGGCTTTCCAACTTTCAAGCATTCCTACCAGCTCCAGAGGTCACAAGTTACAAATGTCAACTCATTTATTCCTCACAACACACATACCAGGTCATAGTATTTTCCCCACTTTACAGATGAGAAAACAGTGACTGAGAAATTAAATAATTTGGTCAGGGTCCCAGACCTATAGATTTCAGAAACAGGAATTGATGTGAACTGCTAAGGTCAGCAGTTCAGACCCACCAGTTGCTATAAATTGCTTGAAGATTTATAACTTTGGAAATCCTATGTAGGGTCACTATGAGTTGGAGTTGCCTTGATGGCAGTAGGGTTGGGGGTTTTTTGTCATGCACTTTCCACCATGTCAAACTGCTCCCAAAGAAAGACTTGGCATCCTCCAGTTGACCAATAACTTGTCTGTCAGGTTGTCATACTGTGGCGACTTATGTGTGGCTGTGATGCTGGAAGCTATGCCACATATGTTTAAAATACCAGCAAGGTCACCTATGATGGACACATTTCAGTAGAGCTTCCAGACTAAGACAGACTAAGAAAAAGGAGAGGCAGACCACTTCTGAATGCTTAGCCACTGAAAACCTTATGAATAACAGCAGAGCATTGTCTAATAGAGTGCCAGAAGATGAGCCTGTCAGGTTGGAAGGAACCCAAGATGTGACTGGGGAAGATCTTCCTCATCAAAGTGGAGTTGATCATAATGACATAGATGGAACAAAAGCTTTTAAGATCTTCCTTTGCTGATGGGGCACAAATCAAAATGAGAAGAAACATCTGCAAAAATCAATCATAAGTCAGAACATGGAATGTATAAAGTGCGCATTTAGGAAAATTAGAAGTAAAAAATCAATGGGAACATGTAAAGATAGATAATGTAGGCATTATAGAGATGAAATGGACAGATATTAGCCATTTTCAGTCAGACAACCATATGGTTTGCTATGCCAGGAATGACAAACTAAAGAGGGATGGTGTTCAAATTTATTGTCAAAAGGAACATTTCAAGATCTATCTTTAAGTACAATGCTGTCTGTGATAGAATAATATACATACATCTTTAAGAAGTCCTGGTGTGGCATCTCAGGATAATGCCTTGGACCATAAGGTCAGTTTGAACTGCAAGGTAGATGGTTCAAATACACCAGCCACTTCCTCACTATGTGTCGGAACCAACTCGATGGCACTTAACAACAACATATGGAAGACCAGTTAATGTCACCAACCACTAAGGCTAATGATGATGATATTGAAGAATTCTACAATTTTCTTCAGTTTGAAATTGAACACACATGTAATGAAGAGCTATTGATAATAACTAATGATTGGGATGCAAAAGTTGGAAACAAAGAAGAAGAATCAGTAGTTGGAAAATATGGTTTTGGTAATAGAAATAATGTTAGAGATTGCATGAGAGAATTTTGCAACACCAATGATTTATTCATTGCAAATACCTTTTTTTCCAACAATATGATTTATTGGAAACTAACAATATCATTAATATCACATGCAAGTAAAATTCTGCTGGAGATAATTTTTAAATGATTGTAACAGTACTTAGACAGGGAGCTGCCAGGTAATCCAAGCTGGATTCGGAAGAGAACCTGGAATGAGTGATATTATTGCTGACGTCAGATGGATCTTGCCGGAAAGTAGAGGATACCCACTTGTGCTTTACTGACTATGCAAAGGCATTTGATTGTGTTGATCATAGCAAACTATAGATAACACTGAAAAGAATGTGTATTCCAACACTTAATTGTGCTCTTGAGGAACGTGTGCATAGAACAAGAGGCAGTTGTTTGACTAAAACAAGGGAATACTGAATGGTTTAAAATGAGGAAAGGTGTGTGTCATGGTTGTATCCTTTCACCATACTTATTTAATCTTTATGATGAGTAAATAATCTGATAAACTGGATTATATGAAGATGAATGTGGCATCAGGATTGGAGGAAGGCTCATTAACAAGCTATGATATGCAGATGATACAAACTTACTTGCTGGAAGTGAAGACTTGAATACATATTTATGAAGATCAAAGACTACAGACATCGGTATAAAGTGCATCTCAATGTAAAGAAAACAAAAATACTCAGAACTGGACCAATAAATTAACATTACGATATATGGAGAAAAGATTGAAGTTGTGAAAGATTTCATTTTGTTTGGATCCACAATTAACACTCATCGAAGCAGCAGTCAAGAAACCCAAAGATGTATTGCATTAGACAAATCTGCTGCAAATGACCTCTTTAAAGTATTAAAGAGCAAAAATGTCCGTTTGAAGAATAGTGTGTCCGACCCAAGCCACGGTATTTTCTATTTCCTCATATGCATGTGAAAGTTGAACAATGAACAAAGGAAAAAAATCTTTGCATTTGAATTACAGTATTGGAGAAGAATATTGAAAGTACCATGGGCTACCAGAAGAACAAATAAATCTGTTTTTGAAGAACTAGTCAGAATGCTGCTTAAAAGGGATAAAGAGACTTTGTTCCTTGTCCTTTGGTCATGTTGTCAGGAGGGTCAGTCCCTGGAGAAGGACATAATGCTTGAGAAAATGGAAGGTCATTGAAAAAGAAGAAGACCCATGATGAAGTCAATTGAAATGGTGACAGTCACAATAGAAACAAACATAACAATTGTGAAGATGGCACGGCGGGATCAGGCAATGTTTGGTTCTGTTTACATGAAGTCTCTATGACGTGAAACTGACTTGACAGTACCTAATGATAGTAACAACAGTTACTCAAAGGAGCAAGAACTCAGGATTTCAAACATTTTGCTGATTTTTAAAAATTTTTGTTAAAGACTCAAATATGAACTCAACACACATTCCAACAGTGATGTTCCTGAGAGGTTTTTGTGAAGCTAATCTTTGTAAATTGAATCACATTGCAAATGCACTGGCTATTTAAATAATTCCAGAAGCAAATCATTTTGTATTTGTGAATCTGGATGTTCATCTATGTATCCTATTTGCCTGCTGCAAAAATTACCTGTTTTCAACTCCCCCGAAGTAGATACAGAGACCATCACTCAGAAGCAGAGAATATAATTTTATTTCAAGAAAGGGTCACTGACCCACCAAAAGCACTCAAGATAACAGATAAATAAAGCAGCCCAACTCACAACCAGTTTCAGCTGCACATGATTTGTGCATATGATATGTTCTCTTTGAATAGATCATACACAGGGAGAGAGACATGCTGAGACAGCAATGGAGGCAGAAAGGGCAAGAAGAAAGGAGAGAACCACCCACCCACCCACACACACACACACACACACACACAGAGGAAGAAGGAATAAACAACAAAGCGAACGAACAGACTGAAAGACAAGACAGTCAGGGATGGGGAGACTAGCCAAAAATTATTAGAGTAAAGAATGGTCTTCATACCATTTCCTTTGTGTGTAACCAGAAGGGAAATGTAGAAAGTGTGAAGAACCCATTCACAGGTCTCTAATGGTCAGCCTTGTGGCATGAACTCTTTCTGTGCATTTCTCGATGCCAGTAATATGACCAGTGATTTGAGACTACAAAGAGAGATTTCAGTATAAGAAAGATGCATTATATGCTTAATTATATATTAACTAATTAATTTAAAAAGCTAAACCAGTTGCCTCAAGTGGATTCTGACTCCATGTATGTCAGTGTAGAATTGTGTTCCACAGGGTTTTCTGTGCTTTGGACGTAGATTGCCAGGTCTTTCTTCCAAGGCACCTCTGGGTGAATTAACCTTTAAGTTAATGTCTGAGTGCTTAACCATTTACACACACGGGGGCTCCTAATTATTAATATATCACTGTTGTTGTTGTGAAGTGCCATTGAGTCAGTTCCTCTCAAATGGTGAGTTCTCCATCAAAGGAAATACATAATCCTGCAGAGGCTGAAAACCAAATCATCTACCTGTGATTGAACTAAATGAATGGTCTAAGATCTGTTTTGATTTCTCCTAAAAGCTTTGAAAAACAATTTTTAAATACATCATTGCCCATGAAATCTTACTTACCCTATCTATGGAATTCGAAAAGCTTCCCTTCACATATATAGTTCAAGGAGAAAGTTAAACACAACTTCTGAATCACTGGGTTTTGAATTAACAGGTTTCCCAGGAGGATTCAAATATTCTCCCCAGGAGCCAAGGAGCAAGGGAAGATGGCAGACAGTGTACCTCCTGTGCATTTCAATGGGCCCACGGCTTCACTGAATCTCAATGTTCCAGGCCAGGAACAATTGGTAGAGATGGGATTTCAGGAGATGAAGGGAAGCAGCTCTTCAGTCACTCAGACAACTGGAGATGGAGGTGGTTTCTCCAGGTCATGAACCAGGTCTGGACAGTCCTGACAATTCCTGGAGGCATGACTCAAATACCATCACTAGCATGAAGCCTGTTGGAAGTCTTCCTCCACAGTGCTGGACAGTGCCCTGTGCCTCTCACAAGCAGTGTTTTTTGTTGTTATGTGCCGTGGAGTCAGTTTCGACTCATAGCGACCCTCTACAGGGTTTCTGAGGCTGTAAATCTTTACGGGAGCAGTGTTTATACCCTGGGAAATTGTTGTCAGTCTCCCCATGGCATTGGGGGAGAAGCAGTGAGAGTCACCTCTTATTCCCAGGATGGAAACGCTACACGTGCTCCAGGGCACAAAGGCAGTGGGAATTACCTCTTCCTCTCACTGCTTCGGTGCTCTGGGCACTTTCTGACCTGACTCCTTTGGGTTATTTTTGGATTTTTGCTTTCTCCCAACTTCTCTCCCTCAACAGCTTTACTTACGGTGTTTCTGGTTACCTAGTTTTTGTTCTCAGAGCTGCTGTGTGTCCCAACTCTACCCACTGGCTTACGTAACCCTTCCTCCAGATTCCAGCCTCCTTTGGATTTGGTGCACATAGTTACTGTGCTTGGCTGTTAACCAAAAGTTTGGAAGTTCGAATCCATCCAGAGACACCTGGGAAGAAAGGCATGGCAATCTACTTCTAGAACTAGCCATTGGAACCCCTGTGGAGCACAGTTCTACTCTGATGTGTCTGGGGTTGCTATGAGCTGGAAGCAACTTGACCAGCAATTGGCTATTCTGGTGATGTCTAAAGGAACATCAGACCAGCTCTGTCTTCTGTCAGGTTTCTTGCTGGCTTTGGACTCTGGGACAGCCCCATTCCTTTCTCTTTGTCCCCCAACTGTCTTGACACATAGAGAGTTCCATGAAAGGCAGAGACTGTATTTGAGATTCTCTGGACCTCTAACCTTAATAGGAGTTGCCAGCGGAAAAAAAAGGTGCTAATTAAAAAAAAAAAATCAAATTAAAAGTGAAGTGAAGGAAATTGGTGATGGATAGGGGGAAGGGGGGAGGGTGGGGCACAGGGCTGGGATTGGATGCAGAAGAGCTTGGGTGCTGGGGGGGGCAATATACAGGGAGGGAGAGGGAAGTGAAGAAACGGGGTAGATGGGAGAACAATTGGGCATGTTTGAATGGGCCAAATGGGACAGAGATAAAGGACGATATATGCACAGCCTTGGAACGGCAGGGCTCTGAGATACAGGGATTGAGTCATGGTTGGAATGGGCAGGAAATCGTGTTAGGATGCTTGGCTGTTTTTTGAATCTCAGTTTTCCTTGCATTATAATATAGAGTAGACAGTGGAGGGGGAGAGAAAGGAATAATCAGAAACATCACCATAGAAGGCTTGTAAGTCCGTCTTCTGCCTTTAACTGATTGGAATACCTAAAATGGGGCTACAGCGTACCCAGTGAATGAGACTTCCTGTGGAGCCTTTGCAATACATAAAACTATAAGTAGAAACCAGAACCACATCCAGATCACCAGAGATGAAAAATGTCTGAAAGGACGAGCTGACCAGCCTTGAGCAGCGAGAAGAACAAAAGATACGTCTTGAATGAAAGACCTACAGGAAAAATATGATACAATGGAGGCAGACGGACTATTACTACAGGAACAAATGGGTCACTTCCCTAGGAGACATTGGGGCAGTTGGTCTGGTCCTATCAATGCAGGCCCCCGTCCAAGACTGAGACTCGGTGGAAATGCTTGCTAGGATTGGTGACCACTTGCATCACCGATGGGGAGAAGTGGGGTAAAGGCAGCAATGAAGCGGTGAGCTAAGCCTTACAGTATTCAGTGGGCTTCTGTGGACCCAGTTGGGGACCTGGGAGGCAAGCAGTGTAAGGAGACCTGAGGACTCCTGGGCCCAGAGTCAGTGATGTGGCCATGGAGGACTCAAGTGGAGAATGGAGCTGCCGGCTGATGGGAAGAGAGGGCATGTGCACAAGAACACCCACACTTGCG
>NW_006408624.1:6508399-6511267 GCF_000296735.1 Chrysochloris asiatica
AAAAAAAAAAAAGTGAAGTGAAGGAGAGGGAAAATAAATGCTTTTGTTTGTAATGCAAGATTTTAGCAAGGAGAGCTTGGGACCAATCAGGAAGCTAACTAAAAGATGCATTGGTTACAATGATTTCCATTTCTTGCACAATCACCCACTGTTATGGATAGTAGCTGTGGAGTTGGCTTCAGCTATGGTGAACCCACACTCAGCAGAATGAAGTGCTGCCCCCTCATGATTATTGATCTGGTCCAGATCACTGTGGTACTCACTGAGTATTTTGAGTGCCTTCCACCCTAGAGGCCTCCTCTTCAGCACTATAACACATACCATTCTGTTGTAATCCATAGGGTTTTCATTGGCTAATTTTCAGAGGTAGATCTCCATGCCTTTTTTCTTAGTCTGGAAGCTCTGCTAAAAACTGCCCATCATGGGTGGCTCTTCTGGTACTTGAAATGCTGGTGGTATCACTTCCAGTGTCACAGCAACATACAAACCACCCAAGTACGCCAAACTGACAGACAGGTGGTAAAATCACTTATTACACCTTATGGTGTTGTTATTAACTGTCCTTGAGCAAATTCCAACTCATAATGACCATGCATAGAATTTCCAAGGACTGGCTAGTGGGGTTTTTGTTGTTGTTGTTTTAAAGCTTTTATTGTGAACTGGGTGATAGTTTACATTGCAGAACATCAGTTATATACTCATTCTACCATATTTCGTTTCATTGCAATGATTTCAATCTCTTCCATGCATCATCGTTCAACAGTATTTGCTTCTATTCCCTCGGTTTGTTTGTTTTTTTAATGTACACAAAAACACTCAGGAATATATAATAATTTAAACAACCAAAGGGCACATTCTGCAAGCCTACCTCTTGGCCGCCAGCATAAAGCCTTTCTCTTTCCATAAGTCTAGAGTCCTCAACTGCTCTATCTCTCCATGTCATCATCTCTGCCTCCATCTCTGGTGTCACTGCTTCTCTGGATAGGGTCCCACATTCCACTCATGCTCATCTCCCTTGATGGTCCTAGGGTCCTCTGTTCCTGGATTGTAAGATTGACTACTCCCTCCTTTTTGTTACTAAACTTCTTACCTTTACACTTGTGACAATCTCAATAAGTCATGATAACAATTATTCACTATTGAATCATAAGAATTGTATTCCCATCTCCTTTCACCAGATCTATCTAGACAAAATGAAAACTATTCAGTGGGGATTCTGTCTTCCCCCCACACACTCTGTAGAGCTACTACATCTGTAAGTATAGGTCAAGGTCATCAAATTGTAGCAATTTACATTTGTTTCCTTTATTAAATTTTTTTTAGCTTCCTCTAGTTGAGTTCTGACCATCGAAGCTATGTCAAATGGGAACTATCTACAAGTTTAGGCTTTCTTGTGCATTTTCCTTCACTTCACATCAGCTGGGTGCTTCACTCTCAACTCTAGTCCTCCATGGCTAGGTCCTTGTCCATGGGCTCAGTAGTCCCCTGGTTTTACTGTACTTCAGGCCAACCAACTCTTCCTCTTTTGTCTCACACCTCCAGGTCGACGGGAGTCTGTGGATGTAGTTAAACTCAACTCATATCTTCATTGCTGCCTTTCCCCCACTTGCACTTATGAGTAGACCAATGTGGTCTTAGATGGTGCGTTTAATTGACCTTGAGGTTAGCAGTCCAGTGCTTATCCTATAATGCCAAACCAGGACTCCATTAGGTCTTACAATTATGTTTTAATATTAACCTTGGGTATGGCCCAATAGTGGCCAATACCTAAGCCCCCTCAGTGCATAAGTTGCTACACAAAGCAGTATCAGCATCCTGATACTTCAGTTCCATCTGAAGCCGAGTCTCCTTCTCTCATCTAGCCCAAAATATCCTCTTGGGTCTGGGCTAGCAGTCTGTCATTATTGTCATGCCTTTTGAAAAACTCACTACCTCTAGATTTTAAGGAATGGAAATGGGGGTGGAGGGAACATGATGTTTTGCCATTTTTCTTGTATACATTATTTCACTCTAAATCTGATCTCTGTTTGTTAAATGCCCACACAAATGGGTAGGATATTGTTCTGTTGCTGAATACCATATTGAATTTGACCAACTTCAGAAATTCTTCAGAGAAGATGTTTTCTCGTTAGTTTCTAGAGTCTTCTGTCATTATAACCCATTCAATCAGTACCAAGAGGTTTATCTTATTCAGTAGTCCTCTCAATTTTCCATATGTAACAAAATACAACAATTACTGTCAAGAGTGGTTTGGATACAGTTTAATATATGTCTTCCATCATTGTTCTCTAGCCCTATTTTTGATGCATAGGTACAATTTTGGAACAGAATGATATACTACAGCTGAGTCCAACGCAAGAAGCATGTGTTGAATGCCTACTGCGTACTAAACCTGGTAGCACACAGTTGTTAAGTGCCATCGAGCTAGTTCTGACTCATAGTGACCTTGTATTGGGCTTCCAAAGAGTTACTGGTGAGTTTGAACCACTGACCTTGTGATTCAAACTGTCCTAGTAGTCCAGTGCTTGTCCTACAGTGTGCCACACCAGGACTCCGCCCAGTCTTGTTTAGTGGCTGACTTTTCTATTGCTTGGGAGTTAGATTAAAGTAGCGTTAAGCAAAGGTGAGTGTTGTTCATCTAGGATTTGAAATTGGAATCATCTCTCTTGGTTTTTTCATCCAATAAAAAATACTTTAGGTGAGGTACTGCGCTAGCTGCTAAGGAGGTAACGGTAAGTAAAGCAATTCCTGTTCACAAGTAGCTCACAGTTTGGGGCTTAGAAAGACGGATGAGTAAAGAGTGGGTTATAGCATTGTGTGATGTTGTTGTTGTTGTTAATTGTCGTTGAGTCGGTTTTGACCCATAGC
>NW_006408624.1:6511367-6512612 GCF_000296735.1 Chrysochloris asiatica
CAAGTTGACAGCACTTAACAACAACTGATGATAACATAAAAACAAATCATTAACACTGAGGAGTGGGGAGAAAGTTGACAAATTCTTAAATAAAAAGAAAAAGGCAATGGAAAAAGATATGGCTAACTCCTCCCTTCAAAAAACAAAATAAAACCCAGAAAAGCAAACTAAAAAATTAAAATTTTGCAAAGATAAATATAGAAGCTATATAACAGAAGTGTGACAGGAAACCACCACTTAGCTGTCAGTTTGTTGTACTGTGGGTGGCTTATGTGTGGCTGTGATTGTGGAAGCTATACCACTGGTATTTTATATACCAACAGGGTCACCCATGTGGACAGGTTTCAGATGAGCTTTCCAGACTAAGAAACACTGGGAAGAAGGAGTGTTAGACCACTTCTGAATGACTAGCCACCGGAAATCTTATAAACAGCAGCAAAATATTGTTTGATATAGTACTAGAAAAGGAGCCCGATTCGTAACCACTACACTACCAGAGCTCCTTAGCATTGTGTGATAGATGCTGTGATAGAGGGATGTGGTGGGGAGAAGGGCACCTGACACAGATGGAGATGACAGATGGGAGAGAAGCCTTCTCAAGGGAGGTGATATCTGAGCTCAGTCTTGAGGGATGAAAATGAGCTTACCAAGGGGGTGTCAGAAGTAACTTCTAGGTGGCACATATAAGATCACAAAGATGGTAAGAAATGTAGCTAGCTCAGCAACCCTCCCCTAACTACTTTACATCCAAGAGTAAGAGGTGCATCTGGAGAGGCAGATAAAGGAGAGATCCTAAGGGACCATTTTAGGCCAGCTACGGAATCAGACTGTTGTCTGAAAACGTTAGTGTTCAAGAGATCTGTTAGAAAGTCTTTGTAATCATCCAGAAGAGAAATTATGAAAGTCCAAACAAAGGAAATGGCTATGAAAACATAGATAAGGGGGATTCCAAGATATCTTTTGAAGATTGAGGTTATATTGAAAGTGGGAGGAGGGATAGATAAGAATAAAATGAAAGATTGTACTCACGTTTCTGGTTTGAGTGAATGGTACATTATGAAGGCTTGTTGAACAGGGCTAATAATTCAATACTAGTAAACCCTGTACAGGGTCGCTATGGGTCGGAACCGACTCGATGGCACTTAACAACAACAACAACAACAGTAATATACAGAGGTGTCCTGGTGGCCCAGTGTTAAAGTGCTAGGCTGTAAACGAAAGGCTGGCAGATACGACAGTCTGCTT
>NW_006408624.1:6516762-6517731 GCF_000296735.1 Chrysochloris asiatica
CGCTATGGGTCGGACCCGACTCGATGGCACTTAACAACAACAACAACAACAATATATATATATATACTCTGGTTGATATATATAGAGAGAGATATATATCAACCACAGTATTAATGGGTGTTTGCAGATGTTTCTTCTGATTTTGAGTTGTGCCACATCAACAAATGATGGCCCCAAAGGCTTTGCTCCATTCACATGATATGTGGAGTCTTGGTGTGGCACTGTGGGATAAAGCAAGCACTGGACTGAGAGGTCAGTTGAACCACAAGGTCAGCAACAATACAGGAAACTGACAGAGGTTAAAGTCACATAATGTGTGTATGTAAAATTATCTTTAGCAAAAATTTACTTGTATGTGATGTTAATGATATTGTCTGATGATTTCTGCATTCTGTTTAGTCACTTCTCTTCAGAATGGGCACACATATGGATCTTTTCCAATTAGTTGGCCAAGCAGCTGTCTTCCAAATGTCTTAGCAGAGATGAGTGAGTGCCTCCAGTACCGCATCTCTTTGTTGAAAGATTTAGTTTGTATTCCATCAATTCCCAGAACCTTGTTCTTGGACAATGCCTTGGACTTCTTCTTTAGTATCATTGGCTCTTGATCATATGCTACCTCTTGAAATGATTAAATATCACCCATTTCTTTTTGGTGCATTCTGACATTCAGATGAAAGCATGCCAAGGGATATTTCTGACGTCAGATGGATCGTGACTAAAAGCAGAGAATAAGACAAAGATGTTTACCTGTGCTTTTATTGAAATTGTAAAGACTTTTGACTGTGTGGATCATGGCAAGCTATGGACAATACTGTGGAGAATGAATGTTGCGGAACACTTAATTATGCCCATAAGCAACCTGTACATAGACCAGGAGGCAGTTGTTCAAACAGAACAAAGGGGCACTGAATGGTTTAAAATAAGAAAAGGTGTGTACCACAGTTGTAGTCTTACACCATATTTATT
Organism: Chrysochloris asiatica; assembly: GCF_000296735.1. Taxonomy (NCBI): domain Eukaryota; kingdom Metazoa; phylum Chordata; class Mammalia; order Afrosoricida; family Chrysochloridae; genus Chrysochloris; species Chrysochloris asiatica. The sequence continues at coordinate 6,517,729 of NW_006408624.1, forward strand.
CAA
>NW_006408624.1:6518585-6536872 GCF_000296735.1 Chrysochloris asiatica
CTATGAGTCGGTACCGACTTGATGGCACCTAACAATAACAACAACACTTTACCAGAGATTAGTCTCTTCTGATAACATGTCTAAAGTGTATGAGTTGAAGTTTCACCATTGTTGCTTCTGAGGAGAAATCCAGTCATTCTTTTTACAAACACAATTGTTGATTCTTCTGGCACAACTTGGTATATTCAACATTCTTCACCAAAACCATAATTCAAATGCTTTGATTCTTCTCCTGTCTTCCTTATTCATTGTCCAGCTTTCACACGCATAGGATGTGATTGAAAATACCATGGCTTGGGTCAGGAATACCTTAGTCTCTAAACTGAGATCTTTGCTCTTGACAACTTTAAAGAAGTCTTTTGTAGCAGATTTTTCTAATGTAATTAGTCATTTTATTTCTTGAATGCTACTTCCATGGGCATTGATTGTAGAGACAAGTTAAATGGAATCATTGACAATGTCAATCTTTTCTCTGTTTATCATGATGCTATTTATTGGTCTAGTGATGATGATTTTATATTCTTTAAATTGAAGTGTAATCCATATTGAAAGCTGTATCCTTTATCTTCATCAGTATTTCAAGCCCTCAACAAGCAAGGTTGTGTCATCTGCATATAGCAGGTTATTAATGAGTCTTCCTCCTATCCTGATGCCATGTTTTTCATATAATCCAGTTTCTTGGATTAGTTGCCCAATATAAAGATCGAGTAAGTATTGTAAAGAATACAATCCTGGTGCACACCATTCTTGATTTTCAACTACTCAGCATCCACTTGCTCTGTTCTAACAACTGTCTCTTGGTTTGTGCTCAAGTTCCTCATGAGCACAATTAAGTATTCTTCTATTACCATTTTTCTCAGTGCTATTGGTAGTGTAGTGGTTACGAATCGGGCTGCGAGCCGCAAGGTCAGCAGTTCGAAACTACCAGCTGTTTCGTGAGAGAAAGATGAGGCTTTCTGCTCCCGTAAAGATTTACAGCATCGGAAATCCTATACAGGGTCGCTATGAGTCGGAACCGACTCCATGGCACATAACAACAACAACAGATAGTTTATGATCCACATAGTCAAATGCCTTTGTGTAGACCATAAAGCATAAATAAGTCAACCTTCTTCTAATATTCTCTGCTTTCAGCCAAGAGCCATCTGACATTAATGATGATATTTCTCATTCCATGACCTCTTCTGAACCTGGCTTGAATTTTTGACAGTTCCCTGTCGATGTACGGCTACATTCGTTTTTGAATTATCTTCAGCAAAATTTTACCACGTGATATTAATGATTTTTTTAAGTGCTGTTGAGTCCATTATGACTCATGGCAACCTTGTATAGGGTTTCCAAGGAGCCACTGGTGGGTTTGAACCACAGACCTTGCAGTTCAAACTGGTCTTGCGGTCCAGTGCTTAACCTACAGTGTCACACCAGGACTCTTAACAATATTAATGACATTGTTCCTTAATTTCCACATTCTGTTGGATCGCCTTTCTTTGGAATGAGCACAAATATGGAACTCTTTTAATCTGTCGGCCAGTTAGTTCTCTTCCAAAATCCCTTGGCATAACTAAGTTAGTGCCTCTAGCCCTGCATCAATTTGTTGAAACATTTCAGTTTACATTCTGTCAATTGCTGGAGACTTGTTTTCAACAATACTTTCAGTACAAATTGGACTTCTCCCTTTAATACTGCTGGTTTTAATCCTATAATGCCTCTTGAAATGTTTGAACACTGATCAGTTCTTTCTGGTACAGTGAATTTGGATATTTCTTCCATGTTTGTTTGATGCTTCCTGCATCATTCATTTTGCCCACAAAGTCCTTCAGTATTGCAACTCAAGGCTATACATTTTCTTTAGCTCATTAAGATTGAGACTGGCCTACTGTGTTCCTCCCTTTTGGTTTTCTAACTCCAGGCCTTTTAAACATTTCATTATAATAATTTTCTTTGTTTTCTTGGGCTGCCCTTTGAAATTTTTTGTTTAGCTCCTTGACTTCATCATTATTATTATTATTATTATTATTTTGCATTCACATTAAGTTCTCTATGTTCAAGCAGAACAAGTCTGAGTTTCCTCTGACATCCATTTGGACTTCTTTTTCTTTCCTGTGTTTTTAATGACCATCTGCTCTCTTCCTGTCTGATGTTCCCGATGTCATCCACAATTTGTTTTTACCTTTGTTCATGAATGCACAATGCATCAAATCTATTCATGAGATAGTTTCTAAATTCAGATGAAATATATTCAAGTCATACTTTGGCTCTTGTGAACTTGTTTCAATTTCCTTCAGCTTCAACTTGAACTTGTATATGAACAATTGATGATCTGTTGCGTAGTTAGTCCCTGGCCTTGTTTTGGCTGACGATATTGAGCTTCTCCAGTATCTCTTCCTACAGATGTAGCTGATTTGATTCCTGCATGTCCCATTTGTTGAGGAGTCCTGGTGTGGTGCTGTGGGTTAATGCACTGGACTACAAAATTGGTTTGAACAGCAAGGTCGGTGGTTCAAATTCCTCAGCCGCTTCTCAAAAACCCTATATAGGGTAGCTATGGGTTAGAACCGACTCTACAGCATTTAACAACAACAACAATGCATAAAGTATTATGTTTTGAAAAAAGTTATTTGCAATGATTAAGTCTTTGTTGTTGTTGTTAAGTACTATCAAGTTAGTTCTGACTCATAATGACCCTGTATAGAGTTTCCCAGGCTGGTGAGTTTGAACTGCTGGCCTTATGGTTAGCAGTCCAATGTTTGTCCTACAGTGCCACACCATAACTCCCATTAAGACTTTGGTATAGCAAAACTCTATCTTACGATCTCTAGCATCATTTCTATCACCAAGGCCGTAGTTTCCAACTACTGATCAGTCTTCTTTGTCTCCAACTGTTGCATTCCAATCACTAGTAATTATCAGTGCATCTTTATTGTATGTTTGTTCAGTTTTAGACTGGAGAAGTTTGTAGAATTCATCAATTTCTTCATCATTGGATTTAGTAGTTGGTGAGTAAATTTGAATAATCGCAGTATTAATTGGTTTTCCTTATGTTGTTGTTGTTGTTGTTGTTGTTAAGTGCTGGTGAGTCGATTCCGACTCATAGTGACCCTGTATAGGGTTTCCAAGGAGCAGCTGGTGAGCCTGAACCACTGACCTTGAAGTTCAAATGACTTTGCAGTCTGATGCATTAGCCCACATCACCACACCAGGACTCCTGGTCTTCCTTATAGACATGTGCACATTATTCTATTACAAACAGCATTGTACTTCAAGCTAGATCTTGAAACATTCTTTTTGACAATGAATGCAATATCATTTCACTTCAGTTCGACATTACCAGGCTAGTAAGGCCAATACCAGCCAACTTTAGCTCATGGATGACTAGGATAACAATCTTTATTCGTTTCACATAATTTTTGAAGACATTAAAATTTCCTAGATTCATATTTTGTATATTCTACATTCTGATTATTAATGAATGTTTGTAACAGTTTCTTCTCATTTTCATTCATGCCCCCTTGGCAAATGAAGATCCCGAAAACCTATTCTATCCATGTCATTAATGCCAACTCTACTTTGAGGAGGCAGCTCTTCTCCAGTCGTATTCTGAGTGCCTTCCAACCCAAGGGGCTCATCTCCCAGCACTATATTAGACCAAGTTCTGCTGTTCTTCATAAGGTTTTCAGGGGTCAACCTTTCAGAAGTGGTCAGCGTCTTCTTCCTCCTCATGTCTTAATCTGGAGAGTCTGCTGAAACTACTGTCTACCAGGTGATTTTGAAGTATTTGAAATACTGCTGGTACAGCTTCCCGCATCACAGACACATGCAAGCCACCAGAGGATGGCAGACTGACAAATGGAGGATATAGCATAAGAGATTTTTAAAGCCTTGGAAACAATATACAGGGTTGCTATGAGTTGGTTCTGAGGCTTTTTAATTCTTTGTGAAAGTATAAATCTTCATCTTTCTCCCACAGAGTGGCTGGTGGACTCATGGTTCACAGTCCAGTGCTTAGAGGGAGCCAACTTGCTTCCATATACATATACATATGTGTGCATGTATGTGTGTGTGTGTGTGTGTATGTGTGTGTATAAAGAGAGAGAGTCCTGGTGAGGCATTGTGGATTAATGCGCTGGATTGCAAAGTCACTTTGAACCACAAGGTCGGTGGTTCAAGCTTACCAGCTGCTCCTCTAAAACCCTGTACAGGGTTTTATGGGTCAGAACCTATTCAACAGCACTTAACAGCAACAACAACAACAAAACAAACAAACAAAAATATATATACATACTCATTCTGTTTTTCTAGAGAATCTTAAAACACAGAGAATTCCCAAAATATAGCTTAGGGTCAGGTCCCAAATCTATTTCCTTTCTAAGAAGTAGGATATAACTGAAATCACTTCATTTATCATCCAAAGGTCCTTCATCACCTGGTCCCTACTTCTCCAGATTTGTCAGCTAGTTTTCACATAGCTTGCACTGCAATCACATAGAATGACTTGCTGGAACTCATGAGTTTTTCACGTTTGTGCTTTGGTAGTTGCATTTCTCTCTCCCTACTTCTCTGTCTGACAAAACTGTTCTCTGCATTGTAGACAAACCCCAAGATTATCGCTGGCCCCTGCCCCTTCTCTGCCCCACCAATCTGGTTTTGCTGTTCCTCCTTTTCTTGCTTCCCACAGTTTTCTATTATTATTTCTGTCTGAGATCTTATACTCTATATCCAAGAACTTCGTTATCTGCCTTTACTATGAGAGCACAGCTTCTAAAGGTAAGAACTCTCATATTCAATAACTCTGCCCAGTGGTTAGCAGAATATCTAATACATACTAAATGCTCAATATGTGATGGTTCATCAGGTACACAAGTGAGTAAATACATGGGATGAAAAGTTTTGAATTCTGGCTTCAGGAATTCAGACTTTAACTTGCATGCAATAGGAGGCAGCAGAATGAAATTGTCATGGATGGTGCTTTTGGAATTTTGCTTTCCTGGCCAATATGAAAGAAGGACTGGAAACCAGGGCAATATCTTGGAGCAAACAGACTTGTTGGGAAACTTAGCTCAAGCAACAAGGACCCCTTTGCCTGTCCTGAAATAGTTAAGGTGGCCAAAGCGCACGATTCTGCAGAGGAGAAATTTCCCTGTCCTTGCCTAAGTAAATGGCTGGGATTAAAGTGACAGCCCACCTTAGTGATGGCGGCATAATTGGTTGTTCAGCTCTGTCCTTGTCAGAGCCCTGACAGTTCTGCAGATGTCCTGCTCAGCTCTCCAAAGGTTAGCCTCAGCTGGTGCGGCTGTTCATTAATCATTCCTCCCTGACAGGCCTCGGTGCAGCCCACAGCTGCCACACCAGCCCCCGCAGTCCCCGCCCACTTAGCCAGGCTGGAGGGACCCATCCCTACTTGGGAGACAAGTGGTCTGTGTCCCCGCCACCCCACAGCTGAGCAACAAAAACCAGTAAGGGAATTTCCTACCCAGAACTCAGGGTCTAAACCACCTTACAAGCTGTCCTGACATCCTCTCTTCCATTCTGGGAAGGTGCTTCCATCCAGGCAGAGTTGAACAGTGTCCTCTAAAATTTATGTCTACATGGGACTTCAACCTTATTTGGAAATAGGATCGTCACAGATACCAGAAGATTTCAAAAAAGTATATGGAAAAAGTGCATTATCTTTAATTCCATTTTTCCATTAACTTTTAAAAGACACTTTGTGTAATTAATTTAAGAAGTAGTCATGCACAATGTGGAAGGGACCTAAATCCAGTGAGGGTTATTCCTATAAGAAGACACACAGAGATACACAGAGAGGAGAACACCATGTTGTATTGGAAAGAGAGAGATTGAAGTGATGCATCTACAAGACAAAGAATGCTAAGGATTGTCATCAACCTTTCTTCCCCCATTTCACTACCTAAGTCAACTCGGTAGACTAAACCAAGAATGGTGGATGGGATTCTAACCAGAACAATGAAGTTAAAGGAAAGGTTGAGGAGTTCAGGCAAGTTGTGAGAGGAGAAACAGAGGAAAGGAAATGTGGCCAGAGTAGAGACTGAAGTTAAAGGTGGGGCTATGTGGTAGGGCTGGCGAAAAAATCTGTATATACATTTCAAGCATATCCTCTCTGAGTAATTGCTCTGAGGATCCAATACTCCTCAGGACCTCCTCCCACTTTCCTTTTCATTTCCCCCTGATTCTTCAGTCCCTACCAATGATCATAAAGGTAGCACAGGACTACAGAATTTCAGTTTGTTATACATAAGGTTACCATGAGTTGGGAGTCCAGGTGTGGCACTGTAGGATAAGCATTGGGCCACAAGGTTGATTTGAACCACAAGGTTGGCAGTTCAAACTCACCAGCCACTCCTCAGAAATCCTACGCAGGGTTGCTGTGAGTTGGAACCAACTAAACAGCACTTAACACCAACCATGAGTTGGAGCTTACTGAACAACACTAACAACAACAATTTTGGCACTGTACCTCATTTGTCCTTCTTTTCTTTGCCCCCTTTATCTTTACCCCCAAATTAATCAATTCTTACTCTCCAGATAACCATATCTAGGATTAAAAATTCAATTATGGTTCCCTTCCCAGTCTTCCTTCAAAAACAAATGCATGTTCCCAAGACCCAGATCTCAGCTACAGGGCTGCCAGTTAGTATGTGCACAAGGCAGGAGTCATCATTTCCCCCCATTGATTAGCTGTCCACCCGCAAAGTTTCCAGAGGAGCAAACAAGGACGCTGGAAGATTAGCATTCAGCTAGTCATTTGGACTTCAAACCACAAACACCTGCATTTTCACATTCAAAGGTCCTACACACAGTCAGTCTAGAAGCCAAGAGACTGTAGTCTGACCTCCTTCAAACTAACACCCAATAAATAAGGGACCTTGACCAAATGCTTCCTAATGATAGTTACCAACTCCCACATTTCCTTGTCACAGCTCCACATATACCATTTCTGTTCATCTTCATAATGACTTTTCAAGAAAGGTCAACAACAGTTACAACAACAAGATGACTCTCCATTTTACATTTGGGAAAAATGAAACTTACATAGGCTAAATGGCTTGTCTAAGACCAGACAGCTAGTATATAGGTATCTTAACACTCAAAGCCACGTCCCTCATGTTTGCAAATCTTCCAGGCTTCCTTGTCATTGTCTGTTTCAAATAGGCTTGCTGTGTCTTTAAGTCAGGCTTCTCAATCTCTAAATTATTGACATTTTGGACTGGATGATTCTTTGTTGTTGGAGTTGGTCCTGTGCATTATTGGATGTTTATTAGCATCTCTGACTTCTGCATACTAGATGCCAAGACAGACCTTCCAAAAAATTGGCCTCCACTGAGAACCACGGTGGTACTATCCATTCTGTGGCATTCTTTAAAGGTTATCTACCTGAGGCAAGGAGGTGTTTCCCATGCCTGGATCAGAGATGATTACTATATGAGGAGAAACCAAGGAATAAAACAAGCTCAGATACCTTTAGAAGACAGTGCATAGTGACAATAGGAATGTTGTTGTTAAGTGCCGTGGAGTCGGTTTCAACTCATAGTGATCCTGTACAGGGTTTCTGAGTCTGTAAATCTTTATGGGAGCAGAGAGCCTCATCTTTCTCCAGAACAGCTGGTAGTTTTGAACTGCTGACCTTGAGGTTTGCAGCCCAATTCATTACCACTACGCTATAAGAGCTCCTTGACAGTAAGAATAAGAAAGACTTATTTGAGCAGAAATCCAGGTGTCTATATTGGGAAGTTGATCCTAACTTCCATCTATTACATCCATTGCATCCCTCTCTACCCTTTCTGTAACCATTCACTGGTATAAGGCAACCATTCACTGGTGCAAGGCACCATTGTCATTATTGTTGCTAGGTGCTATTGAGTCAGTTCCAACTCATAGCGACCTTCTTCACAACAAAGCAGTAGCCAGTGCCATCTTCACTATCATTGTTAGGCTTGAGCTGCCACTGTGCTAATCCACTTCCTTGGCAGTCTTCTTTTTCTCTGACCCTCTACCTTACCAAACATGAGATCCTTTTCCAGGGAATGGTCCCATTTGATAGCATGTCTGAAGTATGAGAGACGGAAGACTCGCCATCCTGACTTCTCAGGAGATTGGGGCTAGACTTCTCCCAACACAGATTTGTTTGTTCTTCTATCAGTTCATGGTACGTTCAATATTCTTCTCCAACATAATAGCTCAAATGCATCAATTCTTCTATGGTCTTCCTTATTCATTGTTCAATTTTCACAAGTATATGAGGCTATTGAAAGTACCATGGCTTATGTCAAGCACACCTTAGTCCTCAAACTGACATCTTTAAAGAGGTCTTGTACAACAGATTTTCTTAATGCAATAAGTCATTTGATTTCTTGGCTGCTGTTTCCATGAGTGTTGATAGTGGATCCAAGCAAAATGAAGTCTTTGACAACTTTAATCTTTTTTTCCATTTATCATGATGTTATTTAGTGCTCCAGTGGTAAGGCTTCTTGCTTTCTTTACATTGAGGTACAACCCATACTGAAGGCTGTGGTATTTGATCTTAATCAATAAGTATTTTAAGTCCTCTTTGCTTTCAGCAAGCAAGGTTGTATCATTACATATTGCAAATTGTTAATGATTCTTCCTCCAATTCTGATGCCATATTTTTCTTCATATAATCCTTTTTGGTACAACAGTTCTGTATATTCCTTCCATCTTATTTTGATGCTTTCTGCATCATTCAATATTTTGCCCATAGAAAGAATCCTTCAATATTTCAATTTGAGGCTTGTATTTTTTCTTGAGTTCTTTCAGCTTGAGAAATGATGAGCATATTCTTCCCTTTGGGTTTTGGAATACTTGACTTTGTCTGTCTGCCCTTTGAAAATTCCTGTTCTGCTCTTTTACCTCCTCATTTCTTGCATTTGCTTTAGCATGTCTATGCTGGTAAGCAAGTTTCAGAGTCTCTTCTGACATCCATTTTGGTCTTTTCCTTCTTCCTTGTATTCTTAATGACCTTTTGCTTTTTTCCTCTGTGGTGTTCTTGATGTCTTCCCACATCCTGATATGGTGCTGTAGAATAAATACTGGACTTCTAACTTCAGTGTCAGTGGTTCAAACACACCAGCCTCTCCTTGGAAACCATATACAGGTCCACCACACATTGGAAGCCACTCCATGGCAAGGCATCATATAGGAGAGAAAAGCCACCCATGAAAGAGAAAGCACTTAGGGTGCTATAGAAGGGAGTTTGAGTCTAGGCCTTGCTGCTACTAGCCTGAGTATCTTGCGTTAAGTTCTGAACTTTAGTTTCCTAAACTAAGGATAATAATATATTCCTTGCAGAATCATAGCGAGGACAAAATGAGCTAATATGCGAAAAGTGCTTTATAGTCTATGTACACATCAGCTATTATTATGGGGAATGTTGGACAAGTATAAAAATAACCATAATATCATGTATTAAGTGTTAAAAGATACAATAGAGAAACGGGCAAAAGATGTGAACAAATGCAAATGGCCAATAAATATAAAAAGATGCTCAAACTCACTAATATGTAGGGAAATGCAAGTTAAAACAATAAAATTTCATTTGTCACCCAGCAGATAAGTAAAAATGTAAGCTATTTACACTTCCCATTTAAAAGCTGGCGAGAATGAGTCAGTCTCTCAGTTTTCAGATGAAAAAGCCTATGTAAAACGTAACCTAGCAGTAACCACTCAAAGTAAGCACAGCTGATTCTTCAACCCAGCCATCACATGTTTGTGACTCCATCCTACATAAAGAAAAGCTCCACTATGTTAGAATATGTGTACAAAGAAGATTATAGAAGAACTGAACACAAGGAAAGGGTTGAGTACATATATGGAAAGTTTATGAAGCCGTTGGGGAGCCCTGGTGGCAAAGTGGGTGAACATTCAGCTGCTAACTAAAGATCTGCAGCTTGAACCCACCCACTTCCCAGTGGGAGAAAAACTGAGCAGTCCACTTCTGTAAAGAGTGCTGTTGCTGTTGTTAAGCACTGTGGAGTCTGTTCTGACTCATAGCGGCCATGCATAAGGTTATCGATGAGCATCTGGTAGGTTTGAACCACTAGCCTTGTGGTTAACAGTCCAGTGCTTACCCTACAGTGCCACACCAAGACCCCTCTGTAAAGACTACAATGTTGGATACCCTATAAGGCAGTTCTACTCTGGTAGCGTAGTGGTTACGAGTCGGCCTGCCAACCTCAAGGTCAGCAGTTAGAAACTACCAGCGGTTCCGTAGGAGAAAGATGAGGTGTTCTGTTCCTGTAAAGTTTTACGGCCTCAGAAATCCTATGCAGGGCCACTATGAGTTGGAACCGACTCCACAGTACTTAACAACAACAACTGTGTCCTATAGGGTCGCTATGAACTGGAATCAACTCAATGGGGCACAACAACAGCAATATAAAGCTGTTAAAATTAATTAGATGTGTGCAAATTGTCATGAAAGGATGGTTATAATATATTGTTTTTTTAAAAAAAGAGAGAAAATTGTTCACGTGTAGTATGATCCCAGGAAGAAAAGCCCAGTGAGCTGCTTGTGAAAATCAGCCAATGTAAACCTTATGGGTCACAACTGATCATGAGAGGATGCAGGACCAAAGCAGCATTTTGTTCTGTCGTGCAAGGGGTCGCCATATGTTGGGGCCAACTTGATAGCAGCTAACAGCAAGTATGATAGCATTTCAAAATAAAAAGTAAGACATCCCTGCCCGATGCTGCTCATTTAGTGCTTCCCCCCAGCTTAAGGCCAGACCCCCTTTGCCCTTGTCTCTCGGTGCTGAAACATCACCAGCATGTAGGACAAAGTGCCCTACAAAGTCGCTGACATCAGCCTGACCTCCAAAGGATGCAAGGCCCTGGACATCGCGGAGAGTGAGAGGCCAGGTCTAATGTGCATACGGGAGATGTACTCAGTTTCCAAGCCTCTGAAGGGTGCCTGCATTGCTGGATTCCTGCACGTGCCTAGGGAGACAGCTGTCATTATTGAGACTCTCATTGCTTTTGGTGCTGAGGTGCCGTGGTCCAGGTGCAACATCTTCTCCATTGCCAAGGCTGGCATTCCAGTGTATGCCTGGAAGGGTGAAGCAGATGAAGAATACCTATGGTGCATTGAACAAACCCTATACTTCAAGGATGGGCCCCTCAGCATGATTCTGGATGGCAGTGGTGACTTCACCAACCTTATTCACACCACATATCCACACCTCCTGTCGGGCATCCAAGGCATTTCCAAGGAGACCATAACTGGGGTTCACAACCTACATAAGATAAAGGCCAATGGGATCCTGAAGGTCCCTGCCTACAACGTCAACAATTCCGTGACCAAGAGCAAGTTTGACAACCTGTATGGCTTCTGGGAGACACTCATAGATGGCATCAAGCAGGCCACAGATGTGATGATTGCAGAAAAGGTGGCAGCTCTGACAGGCTATGATGATGTGGGCAAGGACTGTGCCCAGATGCTGAAAGGTCTCGGGGCTCGAATTTTTATCACTGAGATTGATCCCCATCAACACATTGAGGCAACCACCATGGATGAGGCCTGTCAGGAGAGTTCATCTTTGTCACACCACAGGTTGTGTTAATATCATCCTTGGCAGGCACTTTGAGCAAATGAAGGGTGATGCCATCGAGTTAATACTGGACACTTTGACGTGGAGATTGATGTCAAGTGGCTCAAAAGAAAGTGAGTATAAAGCCTTAGGTGTATTGCTACCAGTTGAAGAATGGGCACCTCATCATCCTACTGGCTGAAGGTTGGTTGGTAAACCTGGGCTGTGCCATGGGTCACCCCAGCTTTGTGATGAGCAACTCCTTCACCAATCAGGTGATGGCACAGATGGAACTGTGGACACACCCAGACAAGCATCCCTTTGGGGTCCACTTCTTGTCCAAGAAGCTGGATGAGGCTGTGGCTGAAGCCCACCTGGGCAAGCTGAACATGAAACTGACTAAGCTAACTAGGAAGCAGACCCAGTCAGTACCTGGGCATGCCCTCGGATGGCCCCTTCAAGCCTGATCTCTAGCATTTATTAAACACCTGACCTACTTCTAGCCTTCCAACTGGAATTCCTGCCCAGGCTCCAATTCTCTTCCCCAAGAACAAAGGGCACTATTTGAGATTGGTTAATCTTTCCCCTTTCCCCCTCAGTTGACTTCCTGGGACAGGTCACTCAGCTTTTGGCCCCTGTTATAAGTGTGGCAAAGGGCATTGGGAAACCCCTCCTTCCCAAAGCCCTGGTCATGATGGAGATGTAAGGGAGACCCCCACAGGGAACCATGAGCTCAGGGGTCTTGGAAGTGCTTGCTCACTCAGTCTTTAGGCTGGAAGGTGGTGGCAGTGGTCAAAGCCCATGCATTTTACATCTAGGTCATCACTCAGTCTTGGGGACTTGACCAGTGTGCTTTGTTTACAGGCTTACTGGTCCTTAGTCCATGATAGATGAGAAGAAGCACTCACAAGGTGGTGTGGAGCTAATACAGTCTGAAAGCTCCGAAGAGCCTGGCTTAGTACTGGGCATCTCTTAAACTTCAGAACAGTGAGGTTGCTACTTTTCATCCCTATTTTATAGAGGTTAGAATAGACTTGTTAAGGAACAGCCAAGAGAGACCAAGAGAAGGGACAACCCTAAGTTGAGAGGGGCCAGAAGAACATGAAAGCAGGTATAGTCTGCCACCACTCTGTAATATGCTGGTTCCTATCATAACCCGGGGTCAAAATTTTTTGGTTTATAACATGTTAAAGGAAAGCAGGCAGGTGGGTTAAAATTTTTCTGATGCCTAAAAAATAAGAAAAAAGAAAAGGAAATCTTCATGTGTATGAATTTATGAATGGATATATAAGGATGAGTGGGAAGACAGGCACTGGGAGATGCAGAGAAAACAAAATATTGATTGTTGAAGAGGATACAGGGAAGGAGAAGATGTGAAAGGGAAAACATTAGCTTTTTCTTGTATACTTCTGTGTTGTTTAGCTTATTATAATGGACATGTACGAAGGGGCTTCAAAAAGTTTGTGGAAAATTCTTCAATTATCAACTACTCTCAGAAATGGAAGGTAAGAAGAAAATTGTTATATCTTTCCATTTCATTTTTCCATGAACTTCTTGGAGTCCCCTTGTATTATTTTGAAATGTAAAATAAAGGATTAAGGAACATAACAAAAGAACAGGAAAAGAATGTGGGACAACCTTGGAACAACAGTGTTCTGTGGGTAGATATTTAGACAGAGACATAGGCTGAATGGGTATGGGATGAAGAATAGGAGTATACTCACAATTATATAAAGGTTTGGAAGGATATTTGCACATGGGTATTTATCTTTGCTGAAGACACAACTATGAATGTGTTGGAGCATACATACAGAGGGCAAAATGATGAAAACTTCTTAGATATTATCAAATGTCTGAAGATGGGGGTCTGGGGGTTCAGAACTATAGTCTCAGGGAACATCATAGTCAATTAGCATAACATAGTCCACAAAGAGAATGTTCTACAGCCTACTTTGATGACTAGTGTCTGGGATCTTAAAAGCTCATGAGCAGCTATCTAAGATGCAGCTATGGAAGAAGGAAGAATGATGAGAACTGACAATGCTTGGTATCAGTCAGTCGAAAGGACTAAAGGAACATGTGGAAATCAGTCTCCAAGGCTCTGAGACCAGAACTAGATGGTGCTCACCTACCACTACCAACTGCTCTGAAAGGGAACACATTAGAAGGTCTCACATAGAATAGGATAACACGTGTAACAAATCTCAAAATTATTTTTTAAAAGACTGGGCTTACTGGTCAAAAAGAAACTGGAGGAAATGGAGACTCTGGTCCTGACTACCCTTCAAGTCTGGAAAGAGACTCACCCAAGTGGTCCAAATTTTAGCCAAGCAGTAAGTAGGCCTATAGAGGGGACAACAATACTAGTAAGGTATGCTTACCATGGAATGGTCAATTATTCAAAATCAAAAGGGCAACATTTACTTAAGGACAAAGTTGAGAAGGGTGTGAAATTGGGTGAGATGGAAACAGGAACCACAGGAAGGAAGTGGGATAATTGTTGTTTCAGGAAGGGAATTATAATCACAGAGCTGAAACAAAGTGTATGTTGAATGTAAAAAGTAAAAAAAGGGGGGGGGGGCGATGTGGGTGTCAGAGAGTCCCCTCTATGGAGAAGGTGGTTGGACTGGGCTGCAGATTTAGGACCTTCTGAAATTGAAGAGTTCCAACCTTTAGACCACAGATAAGGTTGTACAAGTACAGGAAAACAGTAGGGTACTATCCTGTCAAACCTGGCTGGGCTTAATCCCAGGCAGAAAATGAGTGGTTGCCAACAGCCAGCCCAGAGGGCCACCGACGTCAAGGACCAGGCAAAACTCTGGTTGTTCAGATGAATGTAACCAAGGAGCTGCTGACCAGCTGATCACTCCACCCAGCAGCCTCAGAGGAAGCCATTTCTTAAGCAAGGCAATTCCCCCACTGATGCTGGAGAAGAAGAGGAAAGAAAATTACAAACCCTGTTGGAAAACCTTCCCACCTTGTCTTTAGTATTAAAAAAATGCAAAGGTGATGAATTAGGCAAATTGGTTGATGTCAAGTTGGATCCATCAGAATGATTCAGAGCCTGGAATGAGTAATAGTAATGGGGAATAGCTGTTACTAAGAGTAACCAAATTAGCATTATCGAAAAAGACAAAGGAAAAGCAGCTGCCAGCAGGCACCCATCCCGGAGCCTGGCTCCTGTCCCTCAGTCTCCACATCCCTGCCTCTGCATGGAGCCCACCCTGAGTAGGGAGTTGCTCCGGCAGGATTCTACATGGGATTGGGGCTTTAAAAAGATCAGAGAATGTTCACATCTATTTTCTTCTCTGATCACATTATAAGCATGTCCCACCACCTGTCTATCAGTTTGTCACACTGGTGACTGACATGTTGCTATGATGTGAGATGCTCTGTCATGAGTATTTCAAATGCCAGCAGGGTCACCCAGAGTGGACAGGTTTCAGAGTAAGACACACTAGGAAGACAGGCCTGGTGATCCATTGCTAAAAACTAGACAATGAAAAGCCCATGGATTGAGAAGCAGCAACACCAGAGATGGAGGCAGAGACGATGACTTAGAGAGATGGAGCGGCTGGGGACTCTAGACTCAAGAAGGAAGAAGGGTTATGTGCTGGTGGATGGGGGCAGACCTGCAGGGTATACTTTTTGGTTGTTTGAATGGTTCTATATTCCCGAGTTCTTCGGTTTATAAAAACAAAACAGAAGGAATAGAAGCAAATGCTGTTGAATGATGATGATGCATGGAAGGGATTGTAGTCATTGCAATGAAACAAAATACAGATGAATGTAAAGCTGATATTCTTCCATGTAAACTATCACTCAATTCACAATAAAAACTTAAAAAACAAAACCAAAAAAAAACCTCCTAGTACAAAAATCCAGTTCCAGATGGGCTTTTTTTTTTTTTTTGATGGTTTACACGGGAGAACATTAGCTTTACATTTATCCTATCACATATCATTTCATTACCATGGTTACAATCCCCTCCATGCATCATCAAACAACCACAGGGTATACCTTGCAAACCTGACCCCCGGTAGTCAGCACACAGCCCCTCTCCCTCTCTGGGTCTAAAGTCCCCAGCTGCTCAATCTCTCCACAGCATCATTTCTGCCTCCATCTCTGGCATCACTGCTTCTCTGGGTAGGGTCCCGCTCCCAACTCTTCTCCCTTGATGTTCCCACAGACCTCCGCTCCTACACTGCAAAGTCAATCACTCCCATCCTTTTGTTACAAAACATCTACCTTTATATTTCCAACGCTCACAATCAGTCCTGATAACAATTATTCACTATTGTATCACAAGAGACCTATTCACATCTCTCATCAGCCCCGCCTAGACAGATTGGATACTACTCAGTGGAGATTCTACCTTCCTCCACACCCTCTGGATCTAGGCTCCCACTTGAAAGCTTGTAAACCAGTCACTTCTTGCCTTTGTAGTCACCCCCACCCATTTTGGGTAGCCAATGTCAAGTTGCCCATCCCTTCTACTCTGTGTATAGAGGGGGTGGGAATGATCATTGCTGTAAAGATTTGTTGCCTCTCTTAAGCTACTGCATCCATAGGTGTAGGTCAAGTTCATCAAATTGTATCAAGTTACTCTTTTTTTCCTCTTCTTTCTTCTTCTAGTTGAGCTCTGATCATCCAGTCATTAAAGCCAGGTCATGTGGGTATTATCTGCAAATGTGGGTCCAGATGGTTTTACTGGTGAATTCTACCAAATGTTCAAAGAGATGTCACGTATTAAAAAAAAGGCCCATGGATCACAATAGGATATTGCTCAATGTAGTCCTGAAATAGGAGCCCCCTAGGTCAGAAGACCCTCAAAATACACAGTGGCTGCAACAATAGATTTCAGCACACCTAGTGACCATAAACATGGTCCAGGACCTGGTAACATTCTGCTCTGTTGTACATGAGGTCTCCATGACTTGATGGCAACTGACAATAACCTGAGCAGGTCATCGGAATTCATTTCAATTTACAGTTAGGGTTACTGAATTCAGGGAAGCTAAGAGGCCTTTGGCTGGTAAATAACAAAATCGAGCCATAATCTTAACCTAGGACCCAAGTCTCTGTACCTTTCATAGAACCTTCATTAAATTAAAAAACAAGTCTACTTTTTCCCTCTCTAGCTATTAGAGTACCACCCTGTTGGAGATCTGGTAGTGTAGTGGTTATGAGTCTGGTTGCTAACCTCAAGGTCAGCAGTTTGAAACCACTTCAAACAGCAGTTTGAAGCCATTCCATGGGAGAAAGATGAGGCTTTCTGCTTCTGTAAAGATTTATAGCTTCAGAAACCCTATGCAGGGTTGCTATAAGTCAGAACCAACCAGCTATTAGCAGTGAAAAGTAGGAACTAGATATGTGCATGTAACAAGCAAAGGAGAGAAAGTGGGCAAAGAATTTACCAGGTAATCACAACGCCATAGAAACGTTCCTTCTAACCCTGACCCAGGATCAGAACAAGGGCTATAATAATAATATGAGTGGGTGTCAAAGACTTTGTGGAAAATGATATGGAATCTGTACTGTGGCTTTGTTTAGTCAAAGGATCATTGCAGATGTAACTAAGTTAAAGGTCTTAAGATGAAAGATCATGGGCTATTCAATTTGACTTTAAATCCAATGAGAAACATTCTTAAACACACAGGGAGAAGAAAAGGTCCTGAGAAGATGGAGGCAGCCCCAAGACAAAGAACACTTGGAGACTCCAGAAGCTGGAGGAGGTTAAGAAGGATCCTCTCCTAGAGCCTTCAGATAGGACATGTCCTTGCCATCACCTTGATTTCAACTTCTGACCTCTAGAACATTGAAATAATAAATCTTTATTGTTTGCGGTCATTTGTTACAGCAGTGGTAGGAGACGAAAACATGATGTATCAGAAGTTTCTTCTGTTGGAAAATAGAATGTTTCTCCCATGTGCTGGTCCAGCCCAGTCATGGTGATATTTTTTCCAATGAAACAGACACATCCTATAACCAGGATAAATGTAATATAACCAAGATACTTTGAGGACAATTGAAATAGAATCATTGGTGCATTCTTCAGAGGACTTAGGTCAGACTAGGAACACAGCATCCTTTTAACATTCCACAAAGAATCTTCATCCTTGGGGCTTGCCTGTCTGAGTCATTGCTGTGTGGGAAGGCTGGAGCCAGCTGTCCCATCTTCCAGGGTTTGCATTTCTCTGCAAAGTCACAATCCATATAAGTCAAACAGTCCCAAGGAGGTGGTGAGAGTCAGGATGACGTCTCTGTCCTTCCTCACTCCCTATCTCCCCAGTCATCCTCCATGCTCCAAGGCAGAGAGCTCTCAAGAGTCAATCTGCAAACTTCCTATACCACAGTGTCTCCCAGCAGTCCCAAGGGGATCGTGCAAGGATGTAGTGGGACAGGAACCCCTGCACTTCAGTCAGCTTCCACAACTGTAGTGACATCAATTCCACAACTCTGTGTGGGTCTACTGAGAAGTTGGAGTGGGGGTGAGGGGTTAGAATTCTATGGTGCATTGTTGATAGCTTCTGTCAAGTTGTTCTCCAACACATGGTGACCTTATTACACAACAAAACATAAAGGTGTCCAGTTCTGCATCATCTCCATGATCACTTGCACATTGACTGGTTGTAATTCATTGGCTGGTTATCTTAAGTAGATTGCCAGGTCTTTGTTCCTAGTCCATCTTAGGCTGGAAACTCCACTGAAATCTGATTAGAATCA
>NW_006408624.1:6537521-6540409 GCF_000296735.1 Chrysochloris asiatica
AGCTGATAGTTTCCAACTGCTGACCCTGAGGTTAGCAACCAGATTCGTAACCACTACGCTACCAGAGCTCACAAAACCCTTCTAGTTTGCTCTTTCCTAACTTCATGAGATTCCCCCAACTTCACTTGAGCACCCAATATCGGAGAAAAATTTCAGGCTCGATGCTTGCAGCAAACACTATCCACTCCTCTTGTAACATATAAGCTCTCTGGACAAATATGTACAAATCACAGCGTTTCACTCTTTAAAAGCCAAGTACAAACAACATAGCAATATGAACATTTGAAAAACCCTGCTCCTTTCATATACTTTTAAGGATCTGCTAATGTTAACCTGTTGCAGGGCCATAGGATAAGCACTGGACTGCATTGGAACCGACTTAATGGCAGCACTTAACAAAAACAATGTTAACCTGTACCCTCAACATTCCTGCCTACCTTTAGAATGCCTAATCCCAGTCTCAGACTTAGGAGTTTAAGGAGTCCTGGTGTGGCGCTGTGGGTTAATGCGCCAGGTTGCAAATCCGTTTAAACTGCAAGGTTGGTGGTTCAAGCTCACCAGCCACTCCTTGGAAACCCTATACAGAGTCGCTCTGGGTCAGAACCAACTCGATGGCACTTAACAACAACAATCAACAATTGGAGTCCCTAGGTGGTGCAAACAGCACGTGCAGCTACTAATCAAAAGGGTGGAGATTAGTGCCCACCTTAAAGTGCCTTGGAAGGAAAGCCTGGTGATGTTTCTGGAAAACCCGCCATTGAAAACCCTATAGAACACTGTTCTACTCTGACATACATGGGGTCACCCTGGATTGAAGTCAACTTTATTGTAATTGGGTTACTGGAGTCAGTACTTGGGACCAACCTCACTGTGGTAGTCAGGGCTTGACTTTGATTCCCAGTTTTCATCTAGGCTGATGCTTTTCTCCCTGTGCCTAAACTCCTTTACATAAAGACCTGCCTGTTACCATAACTCCTCTTGGACTTGGGTCCTTTCTTGATCTTACCATTACTATCTCTCCCAGGGACTGTGATTCTAATGAAACTCACATCAAAGAATGGAACTTGGCCATCTGCCAACAAATCCCCCTTCTACCTGCAGAGTGGGTCAGGTATGAAGAGGGGCTATTCAAGTCCTCCTTCCAGCCCTTCTAAACTGCCCGTCCTGCTGTAGTGATCCAGTGTATGCCTGCTGTACCCCAAGGCAGATTTCAGAATATGTGGCCATCACAGAGGTGAAGTGTCCTTGCTGCATATGTCATATCAGGTCTTTCCTTCAAAGGAAGCCAGCATTAAACACCAACAGTTGGTTGTAGGAAAGTTTCCTAGGGTGACAATAAACAGGGAACCCCATGCTGTTAATCCAAGGTTTCTGGATCTAGAAAAGCCCTTAAAATCATCCAGCCCAGTGTTCCATTTTACAGATAAGAACACGGAGGCCCCCAGCTAAGCTGGGCAGGGAGAAAAGATCAGGGGGAAAAGAAATATTCAGCATCAGTGGGTTAATGCACTGGATTGCAAGGTTGGTTTGGCAGTTCAAGCTCACCAGCTGTTCCTCAGAAACTCTATACAGGGTCTCTATGAGTTGGAACTGACTTGATGGCACTTAAAAACAACAGCTCTCAACTCAGTATTAGAGATAGAGCCTCTGTTCTGGGGATGTGCACACTGTCTAGAGGAGGACAGACCAGCAAGTGGGAGTTCTGAAATGACATGTAAGGGACACTAGGAGTAAGAACCTAAACCAAACCAAGCCACTACAATCAGGTAAGTCCCAATTCATAGTAACTCCATAGGACAGAGAACTTCTCCATAGCATTTCTGAGGCTGTAAATCTCCACGGAAGCAGACTGCCTCATCTTTCTCCTGAACTGATGACTTTTCAGGTAGGTGCCCAATGCTTAACCAGGGCTCCTGGGGAGTGAGAACACAGGCCTAAAACTCTGGTAAGCCAGGGAATATTCACTGGGGGGAAGAGGTCACTTTCAAGATATAGTTGTCCCGTTTACGGTGTGAATCATGTATAATTCACATTTGCATTTCCAATACTAAACCAAACTAAATATGGTGTTAGGTTAAGCCAGAGATTTAGTTATGAAAACCATATTGAACAATCTGAATCTGATGGCATAAAAACAGGAACTGACTTAATTTTTCTCCAACTACTGCTTTCAAACATACTGTCTGTCTTAGTTTTCTAGTGCTCCTATAACAGGAATACCACAAATGGTGGCTTTACAAGTAAGCATTTATTCTCTCACTGTTTGGAAGGCTAGAAGTAGAAATTCACAGCACCAGCTCTGGAAATAGGTCCTTGTTTCCTTTCAGCATTTGTGGGCTGGCATTCCTTGGAGATCTCCATGCATCATGGCGTCAGTCTTTTCTGGATCTAGGAGCTTTACAGCACAGGGACCCAGGTCCAAAGGATGCACTCACTCACAGTTCTTTCTTAGTGGCTGTGGGTCTGTCTGTCTCTTTTCACTTCTCACTCCATTTAGATCTCAAAAGAGACTGATTCAAGATACAACCTAATCCTGTAGATTGCATCTGACCTCATAGACGTGAATTTACAATACTTAGGAAAATAACATCAGATCTGATCTGATCACATCAGATCACATCGTGGGAGTAACTGCATAATATTTTAGATCTCATCATGGAGGTGATGGTTACATCTTAACTGACAAACCTCTGAGAACCCTATTCCCGTTAAGGTTGAAATAAAACCTTAACTATCACACTGTCTGGTACCCCTCCCTATACCTTGATGCCATTTCAACAGAACACTTAACTTTCCCCTCACTTGCAGTCATAAGAACAGTATTTGTTTGGTTTGTTGTTGCTGTTAGGTGCCATTGAGTCAGTACCGACTCATAGCTACCCTATGTA
>NW_006408624.1:6544414-6547852 GCF_000296735.1 Chrysochloris asiatica
ACAACAACAACAATCCTCCACAGTATCCACTCTTTATGAGATACTCATGCATCTTTACCATGCCCAGCAGTAGAGAGCAGGCTGAACCTCTGATGTCTTATCATAGGTCTCCCAATTGCAGATGATTCCAATTCCCACTTGCCTTCAGATTTCTCCAGGCAAGAAGCAGGTACCAGTCTCTATATTCCTGTGCATTCCAGTGGATGTGTGCCAACTCTCCAAGAGCTCTCCCACTGTGCTCCATTCTGGGGCATCACTAGAGTAGGCTTGGAGGTTTCTGCAGCTCAGCAATTATCTGGCTAAAGAGGAAGGTGCCTGTTTCTACTTTTGTAGGTACCCAGGCGCTGAGTAATTGGCTTGGCATTCCTGCCACTTGGCTTGGGTAGGAGTAATACCTTGCTCTCAATTATCTTCACCAGGGGGCAGAAAGGGGAACTCCATCGTTCTCCCTACTAAGTGAAATGACTCGTCAAATCCCGTCTTCCAGTGAACTCTCTAGTTCTTCTGTCTCTGCTGTTTTGGTTTTGACTTGTAGCATCCCCATATGAGGTTTCCAAGACTGTAAATCATTATGGGGGCAGAAAGCCTCACCTTTGTCCTGTGCAGTGGTTAGTGGGTTTAAACCACCAACCTTGTGGTTCGCAGTCCAGTCTTTATCCTACAGAGCCACCAAGCTCCCTCTTCTGTCCATATGTCTGAGAATGGACAGTGGGGAAAAGACTGGAGACCAGTTCAACCATCTTTCTGTAAGTCCCAACCAGGGCATCTGGCAGCTACTGATTCCATCATTGGTGCTTTGGTCAACATTTCAAGATAGCAGACAAGGTAATTCAGGATCCTATCATTATGAGCCACTGTGGGTTAATGCGCCAGATTGCAAAGCCTTTTGAACTGCAAGGTCGGCGGTTCAAGCTCACCAGCTGCTCCTCAGAAACCCTATACAGGGTCGCTATGGGTTGGAACTGACTCAATGGCACTTAACAATAAAAACAACAATCACTATTTCTTTCATAGGTGAGGGTAATCAGTTTAATTCCTAGACTTTCGAAAATATTTCAACATCTCTCTTATGTTACAGATAAGATAAGCCCACAGAGGGAAGAACTTGGCCAAGTGTAGGTCAGAGGCAGGTATGGGACTCAGTGACTCTGGCCTGAGTCCCTTCTTCAACCCTCTGCTCACTTCTAGCAGATCAGTGAATCATCTCTATGAAAAGAATGCCCAGCATAATCCTCTAAAAACAATTTGGACTCTGCTTACTAAAAGTAACCAAAATATCCACTGTCATGGAGTCAATTCTGACTCATAGCGACCCTCCATAGAGTTTCTGACGTAGTAAACCTTTATAGGAGCAGAAAGCCTCATCTTTCTCATGCAAAGTGGCTGGTGGGTTTGAACTGCTGACTTTGCAGTCCGCCATCCAGTACAGGAGTAGTGGTACTAGCCTGAGACTGGGGGCACACAGGGATCTCGGACTCCAGTAAAGGGAGCAAATACCAAAATGCCAGGCAGGTCAAGAGCCCGGAAGGAAAACTGTGCCAGTAATTAAGAAGGAAGCTGGCCTTCTTGTCCTGGGTCACAACTATTCCCTCTAGTCTCTGCCACGGTCACTTGAAGAGGATGATTGTATCTGGGCAGACACTGGACACACAAGCCCAGTAAAGTGTTCAGGACAGCTTGATTTAATTTCCTGTCCATATGGAAAAACCCTCCATGGAATGCTTTGGAAACCACAATTGCATTAGCTGGCTGGAGTGCCCATAAGCTCAATCAAGCCCTAATCAAGGATCTTTGGTGATTGTCCATTATCTGCCTCTCAGTCAGAGAGGCACGTTCTGGGGGGAGAGTGATCAGAGAGCTGTGTTCCTGACACTAATTACATGTTAGCCTGAGTCTGTGTCCTCGCTAGGCTGTCAGGAGCCCTTGTGAACAGCTCAGGACATCCCACCCACCTCTGCACAAGTGACCCTTGGAGCCCAGTAGAGAGTGCAGGCAGATGGTTCTGAATGTGGTTTCCCAAGTAGAGAATGTCCTGCCAGTTTAAATGTGACTGTATGTTTTACATTGAAAGCACCCTGGGGTGTGCAGGAAGGGGCTAGTGCTGGGTCAGCAGATAATTCACAGCGGGAGCCCAGAGAACATCTGGAGATGCAGCAAAAATCAGCCAGATGGGCACCTCATGAGGACAGTAATGATGGAAATGAAGCAGGCGCCACAACACCATTGTCTGAGGTGGGAAGGAGTGAGGGGTGAAGGGAAAAAAAAAGCCCCATGGTCTGGGTTCAGTGGATTTCCATCAACATTCTCTCACTCTTTACATCAAGTGTATGCCCAACCAAATTGGGCTCCTCGGGTTCTGCACCTGCCCCTGAATTTGCCTTGGCTTCTCTAGTGCCTGCTGCCTGGTTGGTTGCTGTTCCTCAAATCTATACACTCAAACTTAGCGTCTCATTTCCAGGCCGAGTCTCCAATGCCATGTCCGCTACACAGCCTTACATATATGCTACTAGCCTTACCCAATGCTACTTAACTCCCACAAACACTGTCCCGACATCTCTTATGGAACTTAGCTGTCTACGCTGCAACCTGGGGCATTGAGAACTCCTTGAGAACAGGAGCTGTTTCTGGCTTCCCCCTTCCCCCTCCCTTTAAGAAAACTGGAAATTCACACAGGAAGATAGGGACTCCTATAATAATCACCTATGTGCCTTCCTCAGAACAAGTGGTTAAACTTTATCACCTTTGCTTCACTTTTTTTTTTTTTTTTCTTTAAAGAAGAAACATTACAGATAAGTTAATGTCACCTTCAGCATAACTATTAAAAGAACATAAAGCTAGTAAGTGGCTCTGGCATCAGACTCTCTGAGGCCAAATCCCAGTTCTGCCAACCATTAGCCAGGTAACCATGGACAAGTTACTTAGACCTTCTTGCCTCGGTTTGCACATCCATCAAATGGATACAGAATGCGGTCATGAAGATTTAATTAGTTAGATATCAAATGCTTGGAACAGTGCTTACCATAATAATAAAATAGCGACAATTTGCTGTTATTTGCCTTCATTTCTAGACCTATTTCTCAACATTCTTCCCTCACTCTTAGCAGAGGCAACCATAGTGTGGGTTGAGTATATACATTTCAGTTCATGTTTCATACTTCTATTTCTCTATCCATCTATCTGTCTGTCTGTCTGTCTATATCAATGAAAAACATATAGAATTTTTTCTCCTTTTTTTCTTTTGGTTTTGGGCAAATGCTGCCCTTTGGGTCTTGTATGGTGGCTTGTACTGAGAGGCATATTCGTCCTGGTATTATTATTCACTTTATAAGCCTGCCTATTGTTTGGCTAAAAGTTGATACCCAGGGTAAAATTTAGAGTATTTTTTGTATGTGGGTTTTTTTTCCCTACAATACTACATATATACATATATATATATAT
>NW_006408624.1:6547952-6572624 GCF_000296735.1 Chrysochloris asiatica
TACTCCCGTAAAGATTTACACCCTCGGAAACCCTGTACAGGGTCGCTATGGGTCGGAACCGACTCGACGGCACTTAACAACAACATATATATATAATTTTATGTGTCAACTTGGATAGGTCATGATTCTCAATTATTTGGCCAAATACTGGACTGGTTGCTATTTTGTAATGTAGTCTATTAAGTACAATGCAATGTAATCACCGTCAATGATGTGGTCTGGATATGATCAACCAGTTGAAAGGAGGTGTGGTCTGCCTCCAAAATATAAGTGGATATTCTGGCAAAACTCAATCTCTCTCCGCCTTACCATACTCTTCTTGTATACTTGCCTGAGCTCTGGTTCTTGGGATGTAAGCCTACAGAAGTCTCAGACTTCTGCCTGATTCCCCAACTCCTACAATCCCATGAATTAGCAGAGGTCTTTAACCTGCCTGCCACCTGACCTACAGATTTGAGACTAAACACATGCCACAGCTTTGTGAGCCTTTTCCTTAAAGTAAATCTCTCCATATATACATATTTATACATATATGTCTCATTGGTTTTGCTCCTTTAGAGTACCCAACAAAGACAAACACAAAATTTGTCTTTTAGTCATTTTTAAGTGTATAATTCAGTGGCATTAATTAACTCACAATGCTTTGTAAACATTATCACTATTTCTTTTCAAAGCTTTCATCACCCCTAATAGAAATTGCATCCATTGAGCAATAACTTCCCATTCTCCTTCCCTAAGCCACTGGTTGTCACAAATCTGCTTTGATCTCTAGGCATTTGCAACTCATAGCAACCCTGTACAGGGTTTCTGAGGAATGACTGGTGGGTTTGAACCACCAACCTTGTGGCTAGCAGTCCACTACTTATTCTACAGTGCCATACCAGGACTCATATAGTTAGGGTCATACAATATTTGTCCTTTTGTGTCTAACTTACTTCACTTAACATAGTGTTTTCAAGATTCATCTATGTTGCATCATGTATTAGAACTTGATTTCTCTTTATAGTTGAATAATATTCCATTGCACCCTGGTTATATTAAAACACCCATCCATGTCTAGGGCTAATGACAACATTGGGTATGCATGTGAAATGATTCTGTTGAATAGATGAGTGACTGTGGATCATGCAGCAAATAGTTTGCAAATCAGTCATAAAGAGAAATGAAGTTCTGATACATGCTACAACATGGATGGAACTTGAAAACACCATGTTGATTGAAGGAAACACAATCACAAAAGGACAGATAATGTATGATCCCATGTACATGAAATAAGAAAATGTAGAGAGACCAAAGATTATTAGTGGTTACTAGGGGTGGGAGAGGTCCTGGTGTGATCCTGTCGGATACGTACTGGACCTGCCAGTCACCCCTCAAAAGCACTATACAGGGCCACTGTGAGTCATAGTTGACTCCATGGCACTTAACAAAAACAGGGGTGGAAGGGAGCTGGAAAAGGAAGAGATTTAGTTGTTAAGTGCCGCTGAGTAAGTTCCAACTCATAGGTTTAAAATTAGGAAAGGTGTGTACCAGGGTTGAATTCTTTCACTATATTTATTCAATCTTTATGCTGAAAAGTAATCCAAGAAACTGGGTTGTATGAAGAAGAACATGGCATCAGGATTGGAGAAAGACTCATTAACAACCTGAGATATACAGCTGATACAACCTTGCTTGCTGAAAGTGAAGATGACTGAAAATACTTACTAATGAAGATCAAAGACCATAGTCTTCAGTACACATTACACCTCAATGTGAAAAACACCAAAACAACAAAAATCCTTACCACTGGACCAATAAATAACATCAAGATAAGTGGAGAAATGATTGAAGTTGTCAAAGAGTTCATTTTGCTCGCTCAACCATCAACATTCATGGAAGCAGCAGTCAAGAAATCAAATGATGCACTGCATTAGGAAAATCTATTGCACAAGACCTCTTTAAAGTGTTGTTGAAGAGCAAAGAAGTCAGTTTAAGGACTATGGTGCACCTGACCCAAACCATGTTATTTCCAATAACCTCATATGCATGTGAAAATTGAACAGTGAATAAGGAAGACTGTGGAAGAATCTGTATTTGAGCTATGGTGTTGGAGGAGAATATTAAAATACCATGGACTGCCAAAAGAACAAACCAATTTGTGTTGGAAGAAGTACAGCTAGAATGCTCCCTGGGAGCTAGGATGGCCAGACTTCGTCTCTCATTCTTCAGACATATTGTTAGGAGAGACCAGTCCCTAGAGAAGGATATCATGCTTGGTAAAATGGAGGGTCGGAGAAAAAGAGCAAGATCCCTGAGATGGATTGGCACAGTGGCAGCAGCAATGGGCACAAATGTCACAATGATTGTGAGGTTGGCCCAGGACAGGGTAGTGTTTCATTCTGTTGTGCAATAGGTCATTATGAGTCAGTACAGACTTGATGGCCTCTAACAACAAAGAACAAATTTTCTCTGGATCCCATCACTATTTTCCCCATACTCCTCAAACTTAAAAGGCTTGAGCTAACCTCCTCTTCTCTCCTGGCCTCCAAGAAGCACTCTGGCTGCACTTCTTCCAACACAGTAGGTACTCAATATTCATTGATATAGTGAATCAACTAATGAAAAAGTTATGGTGGCTTTGTAATATGTTTAAAGATCTGGTGAAGAAAGTTCTCCCTTTTTCACTGTTTTTACTAAACACTCAAGATTAGCCTTTATTTTTCCAAGGGACTCCAGGGCACTGGGGTCAAGGGAGGTGAGGAGGTGGAATCAGGGGAAGAAGAGACTGAAGAAGTAGTAGAGGACAAGTCATACAGTGTTTTGTACCCAAGCCAAGGGGATTCTATTTCATTCTACAAGTGATGGTGGATGTTGAAAGGTTTTAGGCAGGAGAGAAATAATCAGAAAGATGATTCTGTGAGCCATGGGGCAGGTGAGTTTGAAAGAACAAGATTGGAGATGCTGAGGCTCCAAGCTTGGAAGTAGTTAAAGGGAGAAATGGACTTGAGAGCTACTAGAAGGTAGACAAGAGAGAAACCCCATTTGATTTCAAGGTAGGAGGTAAAAGAGAAGTTGGAGATTAGCTCCAATTTATCTGGTTTGAGTGACTGATTAAGAGGGATGCTATTTACTCATTAAGGAATGAGAAGATTGGATTTTGGGGAAATGCACTTCTCTGCTTTGAAGAATGGGTAAGTTGAATGCACCCATAAATCCTATTTAGAAGCCAGTTTGATCTGGAGTGTAGAAAATAGACGTAGAGATAAGTTTTCAGACCATTAGAGGGTGAAGTCATAGGCATGGATGTGTTCTCCAGAGATAAACTGGATAGACTTCACTTTTTAACTGTTTACTACATGCTTACTCCGCTACACGTCTGTCAGTTTGTCATAGTACAGTGGCTTGCATGTTGCTGTGACACTGGAAACTATGTCACTGGTATTTTAAATGCCAGGAAGGTCACCTATGGCAGACAGGTTTCAGTGGATCTTCCAGACTATGACAGACTAAGAAGAAGGAGAGATGGACTACTTCTGAATGGTTAGTCACTGAAAACTTTATGAATAGCAGTGGAACCTTGTCAGATACAGTGTCAAAAGATGAAAACATTATTAATGGTAGCAGAACATTGTCAGATAAAGAGCCAGAAGACGAGCCCCTCAGGTTGAGAGGCACTTAAAATACGACTAGGGAAGAGCTGCCTCCTCAAAGTAGAGTTCACCTAATGACATGAATGAAGCAAAGCTTTCAGGACCTTCATTTGCTGGTGGAGCACAAATGAGAAGAAACAGCTGCAAATATCCATTAATAATCAGGACATAGAATTAAACAAAGCATGAATCTAGTAGAATTGGAAATATGAAATGAAACACATAAAGATTAATATTTTAGACATTAGTAAGCTAAAATGGACTGATATCATCCATTTTGAATCAGACAATCATATAATTTACTATGTCAAGAACATCAAATTGAAAAGGAATGGTGTTGTATTCATCATCCAAAAGAGCATTTCAAGATCTATCTTGAAACACAATGCTCTCTATGATAGGATACTACCCATCTACTTACAAGGAAGACTAGGAAATACTACAATTATTCAAATGTACTCATCAATCACTAAAGTCAATTTCTTTAGTATGAAATTGATCAAACATGCAATCAAGATGCATTGATAATTCCTAGTGTTGGAATGCTAAGATAGGAAACAAAGAGGAAGGATAAGTACTTGGAAAATATGGCCTTGGTGATAGAAATGATGCTGGAGACCACATGATAGACTTTTTGCAACATCAATTACTTATTCATTGCAAATTCTTTTTTTATACAACATAAAAAGTGATTGTACACATGGATCTCAACAGATGTAATACACAGGAATCAAATTGACCACATGTATGGAAAAAGACAGTAGAAAAGTTCAATATCATCAGTCAAAACAAGACCAGGGGCAAACTGTGGAACAGACCATCGATTGTTCATGTACAATTTCAGGCTGAAGCTGAGGAAAATTAAAACAACCCCACAAGATCCAAAATATTACCTTGAACATATCCCACCTGAATTTAGAGATTATTTCAATAACAAATTTGGTGCACTAGATGTTAATGACCAAACACCAAAAGAGCTGTGGGATGACATCAAGAACAGGATTCATGGAAGGAGAGGGACTGAGAACTGGCGGCCAGGAGGCAGGCTTACAGAATGTGCCCTTTGGTGGTTTAAATTATTATATATGCCTGAATGTTTAAAAAATTTTTTCAAAGAACTAAAATGAATAGAGAGAAATACTTTTACCTGATGGTACATGGAGGGGATTATAATCATTATAATGAAATCAATTATCTGATTTGTTGAATGTAAAACTGATGATCTGCCCTGTAAACTTTTACTCAAATCACAATAAAAACTTAAAAAAAAAAAAAAGACAGGAGAGAAAAGAAAGACCAAAGTGAATGTCAGAAGTGATGCTGAAACTTGCTCTTGGACGTAGAGAAGCTAAAGTGAATGGAAGATATGAGGAAACAAAAGAGCTGAGAGGAAAATTTCAATGTGAAATATGCTAAGGAGGACCAGAGTTAGAAAACCCAAAGAGAAGAACGTGTTCAAGCTGAAAGAACTGAAGAAAAAAAAAAAGAAGACTTAGGTTGCAATACTGAAGGACTCCATAGACAAAATACTGAATGATGCCAAAAGCATCAATGGAAGATGGAAGGAATACAGAGTCACTGCATCAAAATAAATAGTTGATGTTCAGTCATTTCAAGAGTTGCCATGTGATCAAAAACTGATGGTACTGAAGGAAGGATTCAAGCTGCACTGAAGGCATTGGCAAAAAGCAAGTTTCCAGGAATTGACAGAATACAAATTGAAATATTTCCACAAATTGATGCAGCACTCATCTATGTCAAGAAATCTGGAAGATAGTTACTTGGCCAACCAGTTGGAAGAGATCCATATTTGTACCCATTCCAAAGAAAGGCTACTCAAAGCAATACAAAAATCATCAAACAATATCATTAATATCACATGTAAATAAAATTTTGCTGAAAATAGTTTAAAAAGGCTGCAACAGCCAGATTCAAAAGACGACATGGAACAAGGGATATGATTGTTGACAATAGCTGGATTTGTCTGAAAGCAGATACCAGAAAGATGTTTACTTGTGATTTATGGATAATGCAAAGGCATTCTGTGGATCATGACAAACTATGGATAACATAGCGAAGAATGGGTATTCCAGAATACTTAATTGTGCTCATGAGAAACCTGTACGTAGACCAAGAGACAGTCATTTGAACAGAACAAGGATACACTGAAGGGTTTAAAATCAGGAAAGGTGTGTGGCAGAGTTGTATCCTTTCACCATACTTGTTCAATCTGTATGCTGAACAAATAATTAGAGAATCTGAATTATATGAAGAAGAACATGGCATCAGGATTAGAAGAAGACTCATTAACAACCTGTAATATGCAGATGATACAACCTAGCTTGCTGGAAGTGAAAAGAATTTCAAATACTTATTGATGAAGATCAAAGACCACAGCCTTCAGTATGGATTGTACCTCAATGTAAAGAAAACAAAAACCCTTACCACAGAACCACTAAATAACATCATGATACGTAGAAAAAAGATTCCAGTTGTCAAAGACTTCGATTTGTTTCCATCCACAATCAACAGTCATGAAAGCAGCAATCAAGAGATCAAAAAACGTATTGCATTAGGCAAATCTGCTGCAAAAGATCTCTTTAAAATGTAAAAAAGCAAAACATACATCAGTTTGATTGTGAATGTTGCAAATAGAAAGGTAGAAGTTTTGTAACAAAAGGAGGGCCACTGAAAATGCAGTCCAGGAGCAGAGGACCCTGGGACCATCAAGGGTGAAGAGTGGAGTGTGGGCCCTATCTGGAGAAGCAGCAATGCCAGAGATGGAAGCAGAAACAATGACGTGGAGAGATGGAGTGACTGGGGACTCTGTACTCAAGGAGGGAGAGGGGCTGTGTGCTGGTGGCTGGGGGGCAGGCTTGCAGGCTATGCCCTTTGGTTGTTTCAATGGTTATATATTCCTGAGTGTTTCGGTGTATATCCGAAAAAAAACCAAAACAAAAAACAAAAAACAGAGGGAATGGAAGCAAATGCTCTTGAATGATGATGCATGGAGGGGATTGTAGTCATTGCAATGAAGCGAGGTACAATAAATAGAATGAATGTAAAGCTGATATTCTCCCATGTAAACTTATCACTCAATTCACAATAAAAACTTTTAAAAAAAGAAAAAGTTATCACTTTAAGGACTAACGTAGACCTACCCAAGTCTTGGTATTTTCAGTTACCTCATATGCATGTGGTAGCGTAGTGGTTATGCATCGGGCTACGAACCACAAGGTCAGCAGTTTGAAACTACCAGTGGTTCTGCAGGAGAAAGATGAGGCTTTCTGCTCCCGTAAAGATTTACAGCCTCAGAAACCCTGTACAGGATGGTTATGAGTTGGAACCAACTCCACAGCACATAACCACCACCACCACCACCATATGTATGTGGAAGTTGGACAATAAGTAAGAAAAAATGTAGAAGAATTGAGGCATTTGAGTTATGGTCTGGAGAAGAATATTAAATGTACTATGAACTGCCAGAAAAACAAGCAAATTAGAAATAGTGCAATCAGAATGTTCCTTGGAAGCCAGGATGATGAGACTTAGTCTCTCATACTTCAGACATGTTATCAGGAGGGACCAGTCCCTGGAGAAGGACTTTCTGCTTGGTAAAGTGGTGGATCAGAGAAAAAGAAGGTTCCCAAGGAGCTGGATTGACACTGTGGGAGCAGCAATGGGCTCAGATATAACAACACTAGTGAGAATGACACAGGACCAGCCAGTGTTCTGTTCTGTTGTGCATAAGGTCACTGTGAGTCAGAACTGATTCCAAGGCACCTAACAACAGCAAAACATTAAGTGCTTATAATGAACAGTGATTGAGCTAAATGCTCTTTCTTTTTTCATTTAATTTTCACAGCAACTATCATTACCCCTGTCATACTGATGAAAAAGCAAGCTTAAATAACTTTCCCAAAAGTTATACAGCTAGTACGAAAGAAGTAGGTTTGTTTTACTGCAAAGGTACATCCTTTTTGGTAAAGTAGAGGGCCACTGAAAATCAGGGAAGTCCTCAATGAGATAGACTGATATAGTGGTTGTAACAATGGACTCAAGCACTCCAATTACCTTGCAGATAACACAGGAGTGGGCAATGTTCTGTTCTGTTCTATGGTTACCATATGTTGAAGCCAACTCAATGGCAACAAAAAACAAGAGCAACTTGTGCTCTTAAGGACTAAGGTCAGTTCTGCTACTGAAGGAAACATCCCAAAGATCTACCTTCAGCACTCTGGGGCTCCAGCTACTGTGTGACTCCATTTCTAGCAGTGGATTTAGTTCTTAGGTCCAGATATGGACTCCCAGCTTAGGCAAGCTACTCTGTGTCTTTTTCAAAAATCAGAGACTCCTGTTTTCCAATGTCTCCCCAAAAGTCCTCTTATAATCTAGACCAAGTCCCAAGATTTGGGGCAGGAGAGGATTTCCTTACCAGCTCTCTGCCTCATTGCATAAGCAGCTAAACCTCTGCCAACTCTGCAGACACAAGAGCTGGACACTGGTGGAAAGGTGACAGGCACCCCTGGGGACATCACCCATCTCTCCTGATGACCCCAGGCACCTGCCTCCCAAGTGTTAACAAATTACCAGAGAGCACCCAACTTCTCCTTTGTATTATATTTAATAGATGCAAATGCATGATTAATATTTTCCTCCACTGATTCTGATTTCATTCTGTTAGTGATTATACTGATGGCAACAGTTGAGGGGATTAAAAATCCAGTGTAATTCACATTAGATTTTTTTTTTTTTTTAACTTTGCTGATAAATTTTAAATGTCAAGTGGTTTGGCGTCTTCCACATGCAGAGGCCAAATGTGGAGGCCAACAGTAGTAGCAGGGAGCTCAGAAACAGCTCAGAGAAAAGTGGGAACTTAACTGGCTGACCCATATTCCACACCACTAATGAAAACAGCATAGAAATGTGCCCTGGGAGGAGGGCCTGGCTGCCAGAGGCTTCCCAAGTCCTAATATTAACTGTATCCTTTCTATTTAATGACTTATAATAATGAAGGCATTCAGGAGACCTTGCAATTTGAAGAAGTCCCTTAGGGAACCTTTTTGTAAGGCAAATACTCACTCCAGTGTTGATGATCTCTTTGTAAATTTGGTGTTTAGGTTTTCTGGTTTTGTTTTTAATGAGTCAGGCAATGCAGAAACATGAAACCCAGAGTTTTCTCACTTCTACAATCCTTTCTTCTCACCCCAAGTTCTATTTGTCTGCTTCTCAACATACCATACCAAGTCTGTAAGAAGAACTTAATGTCCTCGGTTGTTGTTAAGTACCATTGAATCGATTAACTCGTAGAGACATCTACGACAGAGTAAAATTGCCACATCAGGTTTTCTAGGCTGTCCTTGTGTGGTGCTGTAGGATAAGCACTGGATTGCTCACTGCAAGGTTGGTGGTTCAAACTCATCAGCCACTCCTTGGAAACCCATACAAGTTCACTATGAGTGGGAACGGACTCAATGGCACTTAACAACAACATTCTTTAAGAGAACAGATCCCTAGATCTTTCTCCCATAGAGCTGCTAGGTGGGATTGAACAGCCAACCTCTCAGTTAGCAGTGGAGCACTTACCCTTTGTATCACTAGGGTTCCTAGATCCTCTATTGAACAAGAACAACAAAAATCTGTTAGTCAGTCAATTCAGACTCCTAACAACCCTATAGGAGTCCTGGTGTGGTGCTGTGGGTTAATGCACCAGACTGCAAAGCTGTTTGAACTGCAAGGTCGGCAGTTCAAGCTCACCAGCTGCTCCTTGGAAACCCTATACAGGGTTGCTATGGATCAGAATCGACTCTACAGCACTTAACAACAACAACAACCCTATAATAGCTCACATTGTTATTGTTTCGAAGTGCCACCAAGTCATAACAACCCTCTATAGGGTTTCCAAGGAGCAACTGGAGGATTTGAACTACCAGCCTTGTGGTTCGCAATCCAGTGCTGATCCTAAAGCACCACATCAGGACTCATAGGTCCTCTAAGCACTCCATAATTCCTCCGGTAGTTGTGTTATTAGGATTAAATAGCAAGTGGGTACCTGAGAAGGTAGACAGTTTCATTCAGCAAGGGGATTCGACTTGCGTGGTTGTTTGGTTGTTGTGTGTGTGTGTTTGGCATTCCCATAATTCCAATCATTTCTATTTTGTGACCAGTGTATCCAAAGAAAAGATGATTTAGCTAGAACAAGAGTGGGGAGGGTAGACCTGAACTAGGGAAATCCCCACAGCAAAGCACCCCTTGTCTCACACTGGTGCCCTCCTTCTTTAGCCTCTTGTATATATACCCCTGCTTATGTCCCAAGGCTTGACCTAATATTTTCTGTTTCCACAGCTTGTCTCTCAGGATATGACTAGGTAAGGTTCTATCGCTTGTCATTAGCAAAAATCCAGCGCTAAAACCATCCAGGGCCTTGACAACCCCCCTACAAATACTTCTTTTCCCTACTCTGAATACCAGCAACTTCTTTTCTGTAGTTCTCCGAACACCAGCAGCACCAGCCCTAATTTCTTTATACACAGAACGCTAATTGAAGTCCCTTTGTTGTGAAAGCAGTTCACATGCACTCACTTGCTAACCAAAAGGTTGGAGGTTCAAATCTACCCAGAGGCTCCTCTGAAGAAAGGCTAAATTCTGGTAAATCAGTCATTGAAAACTTTCTGGAAAACAGTTGTACTGTGATACACGTGGGGTTGCCTTGAGTTGGAATGGATTGCATAGCAACTGGCTTACTGTTGTTAGGTCCTGCTGTGTCTATTCCAACTCATATCCATCCTATGTACAACAGAATGAAACACTGCCTGCTGCTCTGCTATCCTCACGATCTTTATTAGATTTGATCTCATTGTTGTAGCCACTGTGTCAATCCATCTCATTCAGGATCTTCCTCTTTTTCACCGACCCCTCTACTTTACTGGGTATAATAACCTTCTCCATGGACTAGTCCCCTCCTGATAACATGTCCAAAAGGCATGAGATAAAAGCTCATTGTTACTTCTAAGAAACATTCTATGTCCTGGTGTGGTATTGTAGGATAAGCACTGGACCACAAAGGCTATTTGAACCACAAGGTTGGCAGTTCAAACTCACCAGCTGTTCTTTGGAAACCCTATACGGGGTCACTATGAGTTGGAACCAACTCAACAACATTTAACAACAGGAAACATTCTGGCTGTACTTCTTCCAAGCAGATTTGTTTGTTCTTCTGACAGTCCATGGTATACTTAACTATTCCTTGTCAACACCACAAATCAAAGAAATCAGTTCTTTTTTTGTTCTTCCTTATTAGTTGTCCAGCTTTAACATGCATATGAGGCAATTGAAAATATCACGGCTTGGATTAGGCAAATTTAGACCTCAAATTTCAATCTTTGTTTTTTCACACTTGAAAGAGGTCTTTTGCAGCAGTTTGTCCTAATGCAATACGTCATTTGATTTCTTGATTGCTGCTTCCAGGAGCATTGATTGTGAAATTCTTGACAACGTCAATCTTTTCTCCATTTTCATGATGTTGCTTATTGGTCCCATTTTCCCTTATGCTGAGGTGTAATCCATAATGAAAGCTGTGGTCTTTGATCTTCATCAGTAAATGCTTCAAGTCCTCTTCAATTTCAGTAAGCAAGCTTGTATTATCTGCATATTGCAGCTTGTTAGTGACCTTCCTCTAATCCTGATGCCGCATTCTTCTTCATATAGTTCAGCTTCTCAGATTATTTGCTCAGCATACAGATTAAGCATGGTGAAAGGGTACAACCCTAGCACACATCTTTCCTGATTTTAAACTCTTTAGTATCCCTTGTTCTGTTCAAATGACTGCCTCTTGGTCTAGGTACAGCTTCCTCCTGAGCACAACTAAGTGTTCTAGAATTCCTGTTCTTCCCAATGTCTGTTATGAGGCACACATATGGATGCCTTTGCATAGTCAGTAGGACACAGGTCAACATCTTTCTGGTATTCTTTGCTTCCAGTCAAGATCCATCCGGCATCAGCAATGACAACCTTTCTTCCGCTTCTGCATCCAGCTTGAATTTCTGGCAGTTCCCTTTTGGTGTACTGCTGCAATATTTTGAAATGATCTTCATCAGATTTTTTTTGCATGTGATATTAATGATACTGTTTGATAATTTCTACATTTTCTTGGATTGCCCTTTTTTTTTTTTTTTTTTTTGAATGATCTGGGATATCTTCTAGTGGGTTGGCCAGGTAGCTGTCTTCCAAATGTCTTGGTATAGATGAGTGAGCTCTTCCAGCATTGTATCTGTCTGTTGAAACATCTCTACTATTATTCCATCAATTCCTGGGGTCCTTTTTTCATCAATGCCTTCAGTGCAGCTTGGATTTCTTTCTTCAGTACCATTGGTTCTTGATCATAGGCCACCTCCTGAAATAATTGAATGTCAACCAATTCTTTTTTTTTTGTACAATAACTTTGTGCATTTCTTCCATCTTCTTTTGATTCTACCTGAGCAGTGTTGGATTACCCAATAAGCAAATAAGCACAGACTTACTTGTTCTTACTAATTTGTAGTGAACAATTTCACATTTTGTTTTACTATATCAAAGATTCTGCTTCTAGGTATGACTTGGTCTTTCTCTCTCCCAACTCCACAGCATCTTGCTACAGAATAAAAGTCTGTTTTCAAATTTACATTCCCTGATAGAGATGAAATATTAAAGATATGGTTAAACCTACAGATTAGTAAGTAAATACAAGTAAGCCCATGCTTACCTTGCTTATTGGTGGATCCACCCCATCCCTATGTCACTCAAGGTTTTACTCACAGAATCCTTCAGGATTGCAATTCGAGACTTGAGAAATGCCAAGTGTGTTCTTCTATTTTGGTTTTCTAAGTCCAAATTTTTGGACATTTCATTATCATATTTTACTTTATCTTCTTTGAAATCTTCTATTCAACTTTTACTTCATCATTTCTACCTTTCACTTTAGCTCCTCTATGTTCAAAAGCAAGTTTCAGATTTTTCTCAGTACCCCAATTTTCAGATTGATTTAATACCACAATTAATTGTGTACAACATCTGGTATCTACAACTGTGTTGTGAGTCCCTTAGGGGAAAGGAGTGAGCTTTCCTCTTCCTTCCCTACTTCCTGTACACCACTCCACTCCATCATCACCCTACGCTATATGGGATATCTTTCAGTGCACAACAGAACCACCCGTGTAAGTTAAATAAGCCAACAAACCAAGAAATTTGGTCAGCTGTCATCTAAGTCTGAGCTAGAATCTTCCCTGGTGAGTCTGGGCACCTGGACTTACAGAAAGCTCAGCAGGTGATTTTGATGTAATATTTAGGTTAAGAATTTCTGCCCTAGATGTTGTTGAGGCTCAGAAAGAAAGAAAAGAAAAGGAGAGAGAGAAAGAACATTCATAGAAGAACTAAACTGGAAATACTCTTAATCTCTACATGCTCCCAACTTTTTTTCATGCCAAGTCCTTGATCAAGTACAAGATCTACTTCCTCTCTTGCCCCTCAACTACCAGTTCTCTACAAAGATCTGAGGTGTCTTTTGAAGACACAAATCAGAACATGCCATTGCCTTGCTTAACATCCAAATAGTTTCCATTGCACATAGAAAAAAATATTCCTTACCATGACCTGCAGTCCCCCACTGAACTGGACCCTTCCCATCTCTTCAACTTCACCAGACACCATGTTCCCCCTTTCTTACTCTGTACCAGTCACAAACACACAGAATTTCCGGATTCACACAAGGATGTGGAACAAGGGATATCATTGATGACGTTAGGTGGATCATGGCTCGAAACAGAAAATACTAGAAAGATGTTTACCTGTGCTTTATTGACTACACAAAGGCTTTCGATTGTGTGGATCATGACAAGCTATGGGCAACATTGTGGATAATGAGTGTTCTAGAACACTTAATTGTGCTCATAAGGAACATGTACATAGACCAAGAGGCAGTTGTACAACAGAACAAGGGAACACAGAATGGTTTAAAATTAGGAAATGTGTGTACCATGATTGTATTCTTTCATCATACTTATTGAATCTGTATGCCGAGCAAACACTATAAGTACCTGGATTATATGAAGTAAAACGTGGCATCAGGATTGGAGGAAGACTCATTAATAACCTATGATATGCAAATGGTACAACTTTGCTTGCTGAAAGCAGAAAGGACTTAAAACACTTACTGATAAAGATTAAAAACCACAATGTAAAAAAAAACCTCAATATAAAAAAAAAAAATCCTCACCACTGGACCAATAAACATCCATATAAATGGAGAAAAGATTGAAGTTGTCAAAGACTTTGTTTTGCTTTGGTCAACCATCAACATGCATTGAAGCAGCAGTCAAGAAATCAAACAACATATTGCATTAGGCAAATCTGTACAAGACCCTTTTAAAGTGTTTAAGAGCAAAGATGTCTGTGTGAGGACTCAGGTGCACCTGATCCAAGCCATGATATTTTAATAACCTCATATTCATGCGAAAGTTGGACAGTGAATAAAGAAGACCATAGAAGAAATGACACATTTGAGTTAGGTGTTGGAGGACAATATTGAGAGTACCATGGACTGCCCAAAGAACAAACAGATCTATGATGGAAGAAGTACAGCCAATATACTTCTTGGAAGCCAGGATGGCCAGACTTTGTCTCTTTTCGGACACATTATCAGGAGGAACCAGTCCCTGGAGAAGGACATCTTGTTTGGTAAAGTGGAGGGTCAGAAGAAAAAGAAAGACCTCCAACGAGATTGATTGACATAGCAGCAGCAGCAATGGGCTCAAATGTAGTAACGCCTGTGAGGTTGGTGAGAGCCCAGACAGTGTTTGCTCTGTTGTGCATAGGATCACTATGAGTCGGAGCCGACTCGATGGCACCCAACAGCAACGACAATAACACCAGTCATACCAACATGGCTTCTCCTTGAACCTGCTGTCACTTATATCATAGACCAGCTTAGCGCATTCATCTTGGCTTGTTCCCATGACTGGTTCCTTCTTGTCAATCTGCTGCCAGTTCTAATGTCATCTTCTTGACCTACTAAAGTAACACGCCTCCTGTAGTACCAAGGGGCTGTTTTACTGACTCCGTACCACTTCTTGCTCTCTCCATAACAGTTCTCATTCTCTGAAATGATCACATTCATGTAACGGTTACTATTATTATCTGTCTCCCACTGATGAAAAAGCAAGCTCCAGGAGACGAGGGCGCCTATCTATCATGCCCATTGTTATATTCTGATGCCTTGCACAATGTGTGTCACACAGTAGGAGCGCAATAAAATATTTATTGAATGAACCATTTACAGCATGCCTATTGGTAAATAGGACCTACTTTACAATAATTAACACAATAACACTTCCAGTAACTTGTCGCAAAAGTGGACATTTTTCATATTTAAATTGAAAAGGAAAAGAAAGTAATTTTAGTGTTTTCAAGAATATATTTCGTTAGTCAATATTTCTAAGTAGAATTCCTGATGATGTTATTTTAATTATAGATGAAATTTAACTATAATTAGCACATCAATTATATGCAAAAGAAACTGCCAATATCTTTTAATACATATTATTCTCTTACACAAGAAGAACATCTCCCTACCATGTAGTTTTATTTATGACTATATAAACAATATAAAAATAAGTATCAGTCTTCCACAAAATTAATTATCGTACATCCTAAACCACTGGAAATTAATTAGTAGTGGAATAATCTCTGAGGATATGACAAGTATAGGAAAAAGTAACCATAATCCTGAATTGTACTTAGGAAACAAGCTGTTTTAAGATCATCATTTTATTCTTACAAACTTCTAGCACCTCCTTTGGGTATTAGTGGTATTATTGAGAATAACTTCTTCAGCCACAATCGTTATAAGAAGCAGTCACTAGAAAGCAGTAAACTTCTAACGGTAAAGCTCAAGATGAAACTTCCCCAACTGGAACAAAAGAACAGAAATCAACTAAATAATCCTTGTTGTTTGTAGAGTTCCAGACATAGGTGGGTGAGAGTCGGCAAATGGATTTCCCAAAGAGGGTCCAAGTCAGAGAGCAATCAAAACATAATTTTACATATCAGGAATAACTTGAAGTATAAGGAAAAAACACCAGTAACTAAGATTTCCCAGGACTAGCAGTATTTAGACTCTCCAGCCCCAGAACATGCATTTGCATATTTGATTCCTGCCAATATCCTAATTATGACAACTTTTCTTGAAAATAATTGACAGAAATGTTCCTGTTAGGGATGTTAGCACATCAAAATGTTGTTGGTTGTAGTCCACAAAGACAATGTTCTATTTCTTACTTTGGTTAGTAGTAATTAGGGTCCTCAAAGCTCTCTGACTTTCTATTCATTCTTCTTTCCTGCCCCTTTCCGTCTTCTGAGCTTTGTTTTTAGGTAAATGGTGCCCTTTTGGTTTCAGGGGATAAGTTATTCTGAGAAAAGCCTTCCTCATGAGTGTTATTTCTCAGTGCCGGTTTGAAGGGTCTTGGGGGTTTCACCAGTCTCTACCAGACCAGTAACACTGGTCTTTTTTTACGAATTTGAATTGTGACTTACATTGAAGGAATTGCAACTAACATCACAGAACAAAATGTGTATGAATTGTTAAATGGAATACTAATTTGCTCTGTAAACTTTCAACCAAACCACAATAAAAAACAATACCACCAATATGTTGTTGGTTGATCCTAGTTCCTCAAATGGCATCTTCCATGGCTACGATCCTTCGACCTTTTATGTCCTGACAATGATTGCATGCATTTTGGAAGTAATGGTCTGAATTTTTGGTTCAACCTTGTCCTAGCCTTTAAGATTTTTAATAGCTGCTCCAGAGGCTGGTCAAGGCCTCTGTCTCCCCTCCTCTGCCTGGAGCAGGTCATTCCTTTGAGACATGGCCATTCTGAAGGGGAACTCACAATCGGTCTGATTTTTAAGTGATGGAGGAGGTCTGAGGGTAGGACTCACCATGGCATCCCTCTCTGGGATGATGTAAAGACTAAACAGGAAGGAGAAAAGAATCCTCTGAATGTGCACACAGTCACAAACCCAGAGGACAGAGAGGCATTTAAAGTGAACTGGAACAAACCAGCAACATCAGGTGCATTCTGCCTTCAAAAATAGCTGCCAGTTAGAAAGGGTTATTTACATATTGATTTCATGCTAACTTTGTAATGGAATGTGCTGCCTGCTTGCCTGAGACCTAACAACTGTCATCATAATTTTTTCTAAAAATACAGCCAGAGGAAAATACTCCGTGAACCCTGCACCGGAAAGTGGTTGAGAAAAAGCCCAGATCCCAATCCTGCTCAGGCAGTCCATCACCATGGGCAGGGACACTCAA
The DNA here is from genome assembly GCF_000296735.1 of Chrysochloris asiatica. Lineage (NCBI taxonomy): Eukaryota > Metazoa > Chordata > Mammalia > Afrosoricida > Chrysochloridae > Chrysochloris > Chrysochloris asiatica. The sequence goes on from NW_006408624.1 coordinate 6,564,933, forward strand.
CACCACCACAGAGTTGGCTCCCGGGTCTTCCCATCAGCCTGGACTCACATTGCTTTTGGTTCTTCTAGAAAACCTGTCTTGCTGTAAGGTGAGAGGGAAGGTCTTGCAAGCAGAGCAGACTCCAGCTGGTCCCTTCTCAGAAAGAATGCAGCAGCCCACCCACTCCAATGACCGCCCCCTGGATGCATCCCTGCCACGATTTCCCTGATCCTGTTTCATGGCCTCCTAGCAGCCAGCTTCCAGCGTTTCTCACTCAGGCTCCTTTAGAACCCCCCAGGTTTGTCTCTGTGGATCCTACTGAGCAGATTCTTGGCAGGTCTGTCATCGCTCCCCGGTATGATATTAGCAATTTAAATGCCTCTTTGCCAGGCCTGATGGAGCTGATTCGGTTGTGATCCTGGGCATATGGATGGCATATTTGCTGCGAGCTAGGTGAGACGCATCCCAGAAGGATGCCCGCCAGCCCTGCCGCCTCCTTCCCAGCCTGCTCCCCAGGCGGGCGTGTGAGCAGTTAAATCAGCCAGAGCCAGCGGTAATTGCTGTCCACTTTGTTTGAGTCGGGCCCCACTGCTGGGGACAAATCTTTCATTCATGAAGAGGAGCTTGTTAGGCCAACTCCGGACTCCAAAGCCACTTAATTAAATTGTGGAAAGTTGTTGGGTCCCGGTGGGAAATTTGCACACAAAGGCACTAAGGCTAGAGCTCCCTTCCCCAAACAGCTCCACAACAAAACCGTGGCCTTGCCGGGCTCCCCCTCTGCACGAGATGCCCCCCCTCGCTTGCTGAGGCTGCAAAAGCAGCGCCCCCTCATTAGAGGGCGTTTGTTAGGGAATGTTTTCCCAGCAATTCAGGGCCAGGCCTTTCATTCCTCCCTCAGTAATCAAGGGCGGCAAGCGCAGGCTGAGAGTCCTCCAAGGCCTGATTGCTGAAAGAATTTCCAAAAGTAAAGAGTGTAAACAGGTGCATTGAAAAAGCCTCTTTTGAACAATTATGTAAACATTCCAAGCACTATTTGAAAACTTTCACAGTGGAACTGTCAGATCGGAGCATTCTTGTCTAATTGCGAGGCCACAATGGTAGTTCTGGGGCTGTCCTAGCTTTCCTCCCAGCTCAGACAGAGCTGAGCCGGGTGTTGGGAGCTTCAGATAAAGAAGTCCCAGAGACCCTGGGTCTGTACTGTTGACCTGTCTCACTGTCAGGTCAACAGCATCTTTCTCTGTGTGTCTTCACTCCCAGGCTTCCAGAAGTATCCCCTAGGGACAGGATCTAGTTGTTAGGTGGTTTAGAGTTGGTTTACATTCACAGTGACCCCATGTTGTCTACAGAGTAGAACTGTCCCATAGGGGTTTCTAGGCTGTAGTCTTTATTGGAGCAGATTGGCAGATCTTTCTCCCACGAAACCACTGGGTGGTTTGAAACTGCCAGCCTTTAGGTTAGCAACGCAGAGTGTAACCATAGTACCACCAGGGCCCCTGGGAGCAGGCTCTTGTTGCTGCTAAGTGCCATCTAGTCAACTCATAGGGTTTCTGAGGATTGGCTGGCGGGTTTCAACTGCTAACCTTGAGGTTAATAGTCCAGTGCTTATCCTACAGTGCTATACCAGGACTCCAGGAGCAGGGGAGGGGTATTCTTTCTTCTGACTGGATTCCTCTAGGATCTGGAACAGGGCTTTGCACGTAAGTCAGTTGATAATCTTGGATGTAAGATACTCTGAGATCCCCAGTGGAAGCTTCTAGGCCATTTAAGGTTTTCTTCAAAGTACCAAGTGGTCGTTTTTGATACTAAGCAAAATTGTTGGCCACGTTCCCTTCACCACAAGATGGTCCTTAGCTTGCCTTTCTTCTCTCCTGGCGACTCTAGATGATTCTCCAGGGTTTCTTCCTCTTTTTCCAGGCAGCTCAGACACCCTCATGGTTCACTACCGTAACCACCAATGACCTTGATTACTTAACTAGAAGTTGGAAGAGTTTAATCCACTTAGACAAAGTTCTATGTAATTTCACACTTCATGGAGACACAAAGGTTTCCAATGACTTTTCATATAAATTCTTCCCTGAATCAACATAGGCGGTCTCCAGGCATTCTCTCTGGGTCTGTTCTGTCTGTAACCCTGAGCCTTGCAGGGTTTATCTGAAGAGGAATTGTATTGCTGTTGTTGTGATGAGTGGGGTATAGCTTGTTTTTGGTTTGATTTTTTAAATTCTGGTTGTTGTTTTTTAAGATCCTGGGAGGAAATCTAAATGTTCAACACCAGAGAAATGGCATATCAACACAATAAAAGCTTATAAATGTGTAGAGACATGGAAAATAATCACAATAACTTAGTGAAATAAGCAGTCCACAAAATCACAGTTGTACTGTACTGGCAAATACATGAAAACATGCCTGTATGTGGCAAAAGGTGGGCACGGACTATGCCAGCATGAAAACACGTGGCCTGAGGAATGAGAGTATCGGCATGTTTGACTTTCCAAGTCTACCTTTCATGTCGTAGCATTGTGTTGTCAACACAGGGTCTGGGAAGCGCCCGTGTACATACAAGGTTGAACATAAAAGGCCACCCCAGTAACCCGGAGAGATGCACACGCCAGCCTGCAGCACTGTGCATCCTTAGCAAGGATGTGGGTCAGAGCTTCAGAGCAAACTCTTCAGGTCTAAAGAAGGAGCTAAGGCTTGCCTGCTTGCTGGATCCCCAGGAGGCAGGCACAGAATCATAACTGCAAGATGAATCAGAAATGTAGTGGGGAGAAATAGTGATGTTCAACAGGGTTGGTTACAGAACAGGGACCAGAGAGAAAAATCACGCTATCGATCTCATGGCATTTCCTAAACACCGTAAGGGCTCAAAGAGTATCTAAACATGTCGATCTCATACCCATTCAACCCATTCCCATCAAGTCCATTCTGCCTCAATGTGACCTGAGAGCCAAGTACTGTCTTTCAGGGTTTCCAAGGCAGCACATGTTTTCTGAAGCAGTCTGCCTTGTCATTCACCCATGGAGCTGCTGGTAGGTTCAAACCACTGACCTTTCTGTTAGCTGCTAAGCATTTAAACACTGTGCCACCAGGTCTCCTTTTGCATCTCATAGGTGCATCTGTCAGGGACTACGGTATGCTGGGCATACAAAGTCAGATAATAGTTTTAATCCCAGAAAGTTAATTCACAAGCAAGTAGAAAAGAAACATCTTTTAAAGTACACATTAACCAACTGAATTTTGAAAAGGAAGTCAAGACAATTTGAGAGGGAAAGAAAAGTCTTTTCAACAAATGACATTGGAATGATGGTATATCCACATGCAAAAAAATTAATTTGGATCCCCACCTCACACCATATTAAAAAATTCACTCAGAGTGGATCAAGGACCTAAGTGTAAGAGATAGAACTATAAAATTCTTAGAAGAAAGCATAGGTGCTAATCTTCATGACCTTGGACTCGGCGATGGGTTCTTGTATGTAACAGCTAAGCACAAGCAGCCAAGGAAAAAAAATAGATGAACTGGACTTCAACACAATTTAAATCTTGTATTTTAAAGGACACTAAGAAGCCCTGGTATGGCTTAGCAGGATAAGCACTGGATTTCTAACTGCAAAGTCGGGAGCTCAAGCCCACCAGCTGCTCCTTGGAAACCCTAAGCAAAATCGATTGCTGAGTCCGAATCGACTCAACAGAACTTAAAAACAACAATTTAGATCGTAAAATTACAATCTACAGAACAGTTGAAAAGATTTGGAAATGATAGATTTGATGTGGGTCTAGTAGCCAGAATACAAGGGAGCCCTGGTGGCACAGTGGTTAAGTGCTCAGCTGCTAACCAGAAGGCTGGCGGTTTAAATATACTGGCTACTCCTTCCTTGGGAGACAGAGGTGGCAATTTGTTCTGTAAAGACTTATAGCCTTGGAAGACCTGTGAAGCAATTCTTTCCTGTCCTTTAGGATCGCTAGGAATTGAAATCTGCTCAATAACAACAGGTTTTGTAGGTACCAATAATATATAAAGAATTCTTGAAACTCAATAATAAAATGACAAATCACTCAAGACTTGCACAACATATTTAAATAAACATTTCTTGGAAGATAAGTCAATAAAAGCAGTGAAAAACTGCTCAACATCATCGGTCGTGGGAAAACACAAAATAAAACCTCAATTAGATACCATTTCCTATCTACTAGGATGACTATGATTTTTTTTCAAAGAGGGACAATAACAAATATTGGCTATAATGCAGGGACAATAACAAGTATCGTGTGCTATTGATGAGGGGTGAAAAATGGTGCATTTGCTTTGGAAGACAGTTTGGCAGTTTCTAAAAAGTTTAGCCAAGCATTACTATGTTATTGTTAAGTGCTATTGAGTTGGTTCCAACCCAGAGCATCTCTGTATAAGGTTCCAAGGAGCAGTTACCTGGTAAGCTTGAACCACTGACCTCGCAGTTCAGACTGACTTTGCAGCCTAGCACATTAACCCACAACGTCACACCAGGACTCATGGTTGAGCAATTCTACTCCTAGATATGCCCAATTTGGAGTCCTGGTGTGGCATTGTGGATTAATATGCTGGACTGCAAAGTCACTTTGAATCACAAGGTCGGTGGTTCAAGCTTACCAGTCGCTCCTAGGAAACCCTACACAGGGTTGTCATGGGTTGGAACTGACTCAATGGCATTTAGTATCAACAACAACAATATACCCAATTTACATACCCTGTAGATGTGGTAGGATAATTGCTAACCACAAGACTGGTAGTTCAAACACACCAGCTGCTCCACAGAAATCCTATACAAGGTCACTATGAGTCAGAACCAATTCAATGACACCAATAACAACATATACCCCAAAGTAATGAAAGCCGGTATTCAAACAAAAATGTATACACAAATGTTTATAGTAGCATTATCCATAATAGTTAAAAATGGGAACAACCCAAATGTCTATCAACTGATAAATGGTTAAACAAACTGTGATACAGTGAAAGCTGTTGAGAGTCAGAACTCGATGGGACCGCCTTGTTTTTCTGGGTCTTGCGAGTTTTCAGCATTTGATAGGCTGCAGTCTTACCACGTGTGTTCTATCACTCATTTAAGTGGAAACTTGGTCAGGTTTCCTTTTTACCCTGTTTCCGATTTTTGCAGGTTTTCCTTTAGATCCATACTGTGAATAGTATCCAGCCATGAAAAATAATGAAGTACTAACACATGTTTTACAACATGGATAAACCTTGAAAACATAATGCAAAGTGAAAGAAACTGGTCACAAAAGGTCATATAATTGTTTGATTCTATTTATATGAAATCCCCAAAATAGGCAAATCCATAGACACAGAAAGCAAAGTAAGGGTTGCTAGGGGGTGGGGGAAAGAGGTGTGGAGAATAACTGCTGATGGGTAGAGTTTCCTTTTGGGGTGATGAAGGTGAAGGTGTTCTAGGATTAGGTATTATTGGTGATAGTTGTTCAACCTTGTGAATATACTGAAACCTACAGGGTTAAGCAATTTCAAAGTATGAATTTTATGGTATACTAATTAGACTTCAATTGTTAGAAAATACACGTGAAATGGGTTGTGCTGGTGTGGCGCTGTGGGTTAATGCGCCAAACTGCAAAGCCATTTGAACTGCAAGGTTAGTGGTTCAAGCTCACCAGCTGCTCCTCAGAAACCCTATACAGGGTCGCTATGGGTTGGAGTTGACTCAACGGCACTTAACAATAACACTAAGCTAAAGTTTGGTGGTTTGAACCCACCCAGGGGTGCCATGGAAGTAACATGGCCTGTTGCTTCCATTAAGATGAGCAATTGGTAGGAGTAGCTGGACACCATCTTGTTCTTCTGGTCACATAGATATGGAGACTGATGTCTACATATTCCATTCATCCATTGAACTAATTGATTCCACCCTTCTTTCTTCTACACATGGAAAGACCAATAGTGGCACCTTAGATGGCTGCTCATGAGCTTTTAATATTCCAGATGTTACTCACCAAAGTAGGATGTAGAGCATTGTCTTTGTGGACGAGTTTATTTGGCTGTAATCTTTATGTTCCGATGCAATTTTTTAACCCATTTAATGGGTAAAATACCATGATAAAAAAAAAAATTGCTGACTTAAGTCTTTGTATGAATCAGTGAGCAAACAATGAAATGATCATTTTGATAAACATTTACTCACAGAAGTCTGGTGGACCCTGGAGGAAGGGACTGATGTCTGCCTGTCTGCATTCACAGGTTGTTATAAACTATGGAAAAGAGACACATGCATTCTCTGGGCATCAGAAGGTACAGCTAGAACCAAGATACAGATATAAGTAGGCAGACTGCATGTCAATGTTTAAAAGCTACTTTCCACCAACAAGAACTGCCTGACTCAAAGAGTGTGTTCCCTGACACCGGATGTGATCAAGTTGAGGCTTCTACTACAGAGGAGATTAATACAGTAGGTAATATCCAAGTGACATTACTTTTAAGGTCTCTTCCAATTCAGAGTTTCCATGACTCTCTAAGTGTATGTTGTTGTTGTTGTTGTTAAATGCCACTGAGTTGTTAAGTACTGTGCCATCCTCACAAGTATTTCTATGTTTGAGCCCATTGTTGCAACTACTGTGTCAATTAATCTCATTCAGGTCTCCCTCCTTTTCTCCCAACTTCTACTTTACCAAGCATGTTGTCCTTCTCCAGGGACAGATCCCTTTTGGCAACATGTCAAAGTACATAAGTCACACCATCCTCACTTCGAAGGAGCATTCTGGCTGTACTTTTCCCAAAACAGATATGGTCATTCGTCTGGCAGTTTGTGGCATATTCAACAGTCTTCGTCAGTCAACACCATAATTTGAAGGCATTAATTCTTCTTCCATATTCATTATTCAGCTTTCACATGCATGAGGCGATTGAAACTTCCATGGCTTGAGTCAGGCTCACCTTAGTCCTCAAAGTGACATCTTTGCTTTTTAACACTTGAAAGTTAATGTTTTGCAGCACATTTGCCCAGTGCAATACATTCTGTGATGTTTTGATTGCTGCTTCCATGGATGTTCATTGTGGATCTGACTAAAATGAAGTCCTTGACAACTTCACATGCTCCTCCATGTAGCATGATGTTGTTTATTGATCCAATTGTGGGGATTTTTGTTTTCTTTATGTAAGCTGTAATTCGCACTGAAGGTTGAAATCTTTGATTTTCATCAGTAAGTGTTTCAAATCTTCTTTGTTTCCAGCAAGCAAGGTTGTATTACCTGCATATCATAGGTTGTTAACGAGTTTTCCTCCAAAACTGATGCCACATTCTTCTTCATATAATCCAGCTTCTCAGTTATTTGGTCAGCATACAGTTGAATAAGTGTGGTGAAAGAATCCAACAACCCTGATGCAAGCCTTTCCTGATGTTAAACAGTTCTGTATCCCCTTGTTCTGTTCTAACAACTGCTTCTTAGTTTATGCACATGCTCATGAACACAATGAAATGTTTTGGAATATCCATTCTTTGCCATGTGATCCATAGTTCTCGCTGCTCGAAGTTCTCACAACAACAACACAGAATACTGGGCCACAAGGCTGTTTAACTGCCTTCCTTGAAGATGGCGGATCGGGTAGACGTGTAGTGAGGAGCTCGGTCAACAACAACACGGAATACCGGGTCAAGAGGACTCATGAGTTGGTGTTGGAACCCTGTAACAAATATAAAGGTATGTTTGGAGGTT
>NW_006408624.1:6575439-6618541 GCF_000296735.1 Chrysochloris asiatica
TTGGCCTAGGATCGGACATTGTTTCGTTCTGCTGTGCATGGGGTCGCTATGAGTCGGTTCCGACTCGATGGCACCTGACAACAACAACAACAATCTTTATGAATGCAAATGGCCAAGCCCTTCGTGCATGGTGCTGTTGACTGTATTCAAACCACCTTTAGGTTAGTAGCCAATCGGAAACGACTTGCATCATCCATTGACCTATTCCAAGTGTCTTGAAAAGGCACTAAAGATAACAGCATATTTGGCAAATAGTAGGCTTGGCACTATATAATATAGTAGGAGTCCTGATGTGGCGGCTCTGGGAGTTAATGTGCCAGACTTCAAAGCCATTTGATCTACGAGGTCGGTGGTTCAAGCTCACCAGTCGCTCCTTGAAAACCCTATAAGGGTCACTATGGGTTGGAACTAACTCAACGGCACTTAACAACAACAACAACAACAGGCTTGGCACTGCAGTATAATGCACTGGACTCCAAGGCCACTTTGAATCACAAGGTTGGTGGTTCAAATTCATCAGCTACTCCTCTGAAACCCTATACAGGGTCGCTATGAGTCAGAACAGACTCCAAGGCACTTAACAAAAATAGACTGCAAATGGAGAGCTGCCAATCAAGTGGAGTTCTGTAGGCTTAACACCCATCTGGATTTGGCAATTCTGACCTCTTCCTCCCTAAAATAGCCTACTCCCTGGAAACCAGGGCCCTGTGGTTTTAAAACATTTTAGAGTTTAAAAACACATTAGAGTCACACATGTCTTTGACAATCTAATGAAAGCTGTGACTCCTTTTTTTCTAGAAAAATCTGTCTGCAAATAAAGTGTTGCATTTCATTTCATAGAGTTCAGATCCTCCCTAACGTTCACCCACAGAGCTCTAGGTTAAAAAGAAAACAGGACCCTCTAAATTATTTATTTCTTATTTGCTGAATTCTCACTGCCGTTGCCTGAATCCTAACCAAATCTTCTGCTTTCAGGGAATCTAAACCTAGAAACCCTTAACTCCTCTGCCCCAGAGGCCCCCACAGCCTTAGCTCAAGTCTGGCTCATTCGCATTTCCGAGCTTATTGTCCGACTGCCTGTCAATCAAATCCAAGCCATTATACAAATTAGCATCTCTAAAGCTCTCCTCAGCAGCCTTTTCCCTGAGATGTGCAACAAATGTTTCCCAGGGTCCTCAGCCTTAGGGACAAAGGGGTCACAAATGCAGTTACAATACTGGGGGAATTGCAGGCCACTTAATCCACAGCCTGTGGGGTTAGAGGTGGGCCTTATTCCCCAGAATCTGAAGACTGGTGGCTCAGGGCCAGCCTGTCACTTTTCCTTCCCATCGAACTTCTTGGCATCTTGTTCACGGATGCCTCTGGCCCACTCTTCTACTTCATGGACGTACCTGCTGCTATTAATGCTACCTGCCATCTAGTGTGGCGCTGTGGGTAAATGTGTCAGACTGCAAAGCCGTTTGAATTGCAAGGTTGGCAGTTCAAACCCACCAGCTACTCCTTGGAAACCCTACACAGGGCCACTGTGAGTCAGAACTGACTCCATAGCACTTAACAACAACAGTAGCTGAGACGATGGGCTCAGGTATAGTTGGTGCAGGTCCAAGAAATGTTTAGTTCTGTTACGGGAGTTGGAACTGACTCAGTGGCAACGAGCAACAACAACAATAAGTTGTATTATCACTTGTACAACTGCTGCTGCTAACAACGATAACAATATGACAGGATTATTATTATTATACTGCTACAATGATTACAATTTTAACAGCAATAGCCTCATGTGTCTCTGTTCTCCAAGCAATTTCCCAAAACAAGGACAATAGGCCCCTGGCAGAACTGAAGTGATCACAGCAAGCCAGCACCTAGCTGCTGTTCCTGAGAACTCAGGAAACACAGCAAATTTCCTCATTAATCCACCCCAAACAGATCCATGTGTTGTTCCAGAATGTTATCTGCTACACTGTATGGTGCAAAACGTCAGGACTGGATGGGGCTCCCCAGAAGATGCTGGCTATTCAGAGCTACAGCAAGCCCAATATTGGCCCTTGAGATTCCTCAGAGCCCCCTCTCCAGGTACAAACACACACTCACACACATGCATGCCCACACCATGCACAGGCAGAAGCCTCGTGGGAATGTACGATCACACCTCGTTTTCAGCTGCAGTGAGATCTTTCTTGGTTTGAGAACTGCCAGCAGGTTGTGTGGTGAGAGGGTAGGAGGTTCCAGTCGTCTCAGGAGGAGTTTAGTGCTCTGGTACCATTCTCTCCGATTCTCACTTTGCCAGATCCTTTCTGGAGGGCTCTTACCCAGTCTGAGGAAAGACCTCCACAAAGTACAACATAGTTCTGTGTCTCTTGCTAGTGTCTCAGAGATAATACATAGATCCATCCAACATTTGACAGAGCACACAGATTATTTATAGTTCTTGTTCCATTTCCTCTTAGAGACACTGGGAGGAAACCAAACCAGGAATTTATTGGTTCTATTTTAGACAGATAGATTGATGGATGGATGGATGGATGGATGGATGGATGCATGGATGGATGGATGGATGGATGGATGGATAGATGGATGGATAGATGATTGGATAGGTGATTGGTTGACTGCCTGGATGGATTGATAGATAGGTAGGTAGGTAGATAGATACATAGATACCACTGAGTTGACTTCAATTTATGGTAACTATATGTAAGGAGCTCTGGTAGCATAGTGGTTACAAATCAGGCTGTGAACCTCAAGGTCAGTAGTTCGAAACTACCAGCTGTTCCGCTGGAGAAAGATGAGGCTTTCTGCTCCCGTAAAGATTTACAACATCAGAAACCCTGTACAGGGTCGCTATGAGTCGGAACCGATTCCACGGCACTTAACAACAACAACATATGTACAACGGACCAAACTGTTATTTAGTCCTCTGCTGTCCTCAGGATTGCTGGCATGTTTGACTCTATTGTTGTGATTATGTTGATCTGTCTCACTCAGAGTCTTCCTCACCTCTCTGACCTTCTACTCCACCAAACATCATGTCCTCCAGCATCAATTGATCCCTCTTGATGTCCAAAGCAAGTGAATTGGACAATGTTCTGTTGTGATTCGTAGGATTTTCAGTAACGAATTTTCTGGAAGTAGAACTGCAGGTCTTTCTTCCTAGTCTGTCTTAGTCTAGAAACTCTGCTGAAGTTTGTCTACCGGGGTGACCCTGCTAGTATTTGAAATACCAGTGACATAGCTTGCAGTTTCGCAGCAACATGCAAACCACCATAGTAAAGCACACATGGGTGGTTGTTGTTGTTGTTAAGTGGCATCAAGTTGGTTCCAACTCATAGCGACCCTGTATAGGGTTTCTGAGGAGCAGCTGGTGAGTTTGAACTGCCAACCTCGGGATTCACAGTCCAGTGCTGATCCTACAGCACCACGATTTTACAGGGAAGGAAAGAGAAATAGAGAGAGGTTAAATGACTTGTTCAAGGTCATTGTGTTAGTAATAGCAGAGCTGTGACTAAATCCCAGACACTGAGTCAGAACGTTTCCTTTGAGTTGCCCTTATAGTAAGTATAATCTAAATCTATCCCTATATTTATTAGTAACTTTATAGAACATGAAGTTACATACAGAATTCCATAAAAAGTTTCATTCTGATCCTTGAATTAATACTAAGATTTTGTAATATTTTCTGTTTACTGATTACAAATCTTTATTGTCCTTCCAATTCTAAGAGTTTGGGAATGATTAGAAATAAATTTGTATTTTAAGGCAATACTGCTTGATAAAATAAATTCCTTTGAGGAGCAAATGGTAATATCCTATTTTGGCTTCAAGTCAGTTCCACTAGCCTCCTATTCACATTGCCTGAGTTAAGTCTCTTCATGTAAATGAGAAAGACTACTAGTTACCAGTAAATATCTAGGAAGGTCAAGAGCGCAACAGTAATTGATACTCTTCCACATGGAAGCAAAGCCAGGGGAAATGTGGCTCCTCCAACAAGCCGTAAAGGCAGTTAAAAACAACAAAAATACTTCCTAAAGACCTGCATTTTTGCAGGAGACTCGATGGCATTTAACAACAACAGCATATTAAGGTAGAGGAGCTCTGGCAGCATAGTGATTACGAGTCGAGTCAGAGTCAGTTCAAAACTACCAGCGGTTCCATGGGAGAAAGATGATGCTTTCTGCTCCTGTAAAGATTTACAGCTTTGGGAGCCATAGACAGGGTAGCTATGAGGCAGAATGGATTCTAAAGCACATAAACACCACCCCCATACTACGGTAGTACAAATGAGTTTATATCCCAGTAAAGCTAACAAATTATAACTAGTTGTTGCTAAGCGCTGTAGAGTCAGTTCCAACTCACAGCGACCCTGTAAAGGGTTTCCAAGGAGCTGTTGGTGAGTTTGAGCCACAGACCTTGTGGTTCAAACTGACTTGTGGTCCAGTGCTTTATCCTGCAGCACCAGCCCCACCCCTTTCTATATGTAGATTTCCATGATGCTCTGTTGTGCCCTTTCTCCTTGAGCTGTTTTCCTTGTCCCTCCACCCTAACCCTTTATCTCTCAGAAGTGAGACCTCTCCCTTCTCCCACCTTATTGTGCAGAATATTCTGTTTCTTGTCAAGCCCTACCCCCAGTTTCAACTGAGAAATGCCTTTGGATGTTTTTTGTTTTTGTTTTCTATTTCTAGAGGATATAACTCTTGTTGTTATATAGTAGAAGCAAACACAAGAGTGCATAAATAATTCCTCTATGTCCTGAAAAACCCAACCATTCTTCTTACCCTTTATTGTCTCTGCCACAAAATATTAACCTATAAAAGGATCTTCAACTACCCTTACATTTGACAGGTGAAGAATTTGATTGAATAAAAAAGTCTTTCCTAAAATACAATTATTCTAAACACTAACCCCAACAAAACTTACAAGAGAGCACTGCTTCCAAACCACATCACCAGAACCTCTACCCTTCAAAATCAATGTGAATACACAGAGCTTTGCAATAGATGAGGAAGTTTAGTCTCAATCGAAATCACTGGTCTTCACCTCCCCTGTTTTCCTCAAATCAAGAAAACATGAAGAGACTTCACCAGTGGTTCTTTCTCCTTAAGGAAAGGAATCCCTTCTGGTGGTCTGCTTTTAGGAATTATAGCTTTTTTTCCTGGCGATTCATCTTGTATCTGAAAAATCTGGGGAGAAATGTAAATGTAAGGAAAACTGCATTTTGATACCACCCTAAAAACATATGGGTCTTTAAAAGATGAGTTTAATAAAAACATTTCTACTAGATGTCTAGCTCTAATTCTAGATCTTGTTGTTGTTGTTGTTAAGTGCTGTTGAGTCCATTCCAACTCATAATGACCCTGTATAGAGTTTCCGAGAAGCGACTGGTGAGTTTGAACCGCTGACCTTGCAGTCCAGCATTTACCCTCATGGTTAAAATCTAGAGTTCAAATGACTTTCCCAAGGTGACACATGGGGTGAAAGGCAGAGCAGGTGTTAGAACCCAGGTCTTAACTACAGCCTTCTGCATCTCTGTTGTCAGATTCAATTTTAAGAACTGCCATAACATCAGAGCTGAAACGGGAGTTTTCAACTTCCCTCATAGCCTATGATAATAAAATTCTAATCAGTATAATAAGAGGAAACCTAGAAATAAAACCCCATAAAGTATTTGGAGTGAACGGACTTGGAATATTTATTACATTCCTCTAATTTATCCAAATGCGAAGAATCTCTGGGTGATACAAACTGGTTAACATGCTCAGCTGCTAACCAGAAGGTTTGAAGTTCAAGTTGACTCAGAGGTACCTTGGAAGAAAGGCCTGGCAATCTACTTTGGAAGCATCAACCATTGAAAACCCCAGAGCACAGTTCTGCCTTGATATACATGAGGTCACTATACATTCGAATCACCTCAGTGGCAACTGGTTGGAACTTTTCCTGCTCAAGTTCTCCCTATGTAGACATCTCCACTCGGCTGATACACAAAGCACTTCCGTGCTAGGACAAGACCTTCTGCCTGCTGACATCATCTTTCTCATGACATCACCCTATTTACATCCGCTCTAGGGGACCATGGTTTACACTTCTCCAGAAAAAAATGTTCACACTTGCATAATAAAGAGGAGAACCTGCAGTCCCATTGGAGCTGCTCCTGGGAAGATGAAGGCTGCTTCTGAGGCTGCACTGGAGATAGATATGCTTACTCACCTCCTTATGAGACCATGCAAAAGCAAAGCACAGCGGAACAGACGTGGCAACACAGCGGAACACAAGCTTCTTTAGTTCTTTTAATTGATGTCAAATTCTAATGCCCTTGAAATCAATTTTAGCTTCATCGCTGAGCTCATTTTAATATGTGCTTTCAGAAATACAGTGTGTATGGAGCAGAAATGAGATTACATGACCAAATTACATGCATGTCATGACCAGTCGATTAAAATGATCCAAACACCATAGGATACAACCCAGTCAACTTTGGAATCAGGGTCAGGGATTATCTTTTTCATGTTGTTGTTGTTAAGTACTGTTGAGTCACAGTGACCCGGTATAGGGTTTCCGAGGCAGTACATCTTTCCAGGAGAACAGAAATCCTCATCTTCTGTGGAATGCTTGATGGATTTGAACCACCTACTTTTTAAAGTCCTGTTGAGTTAGTTCCAACTCATAGTGACCCTGTACAGGGTTTCTGAGGAGCAGCTGATGGGTTTGAACCACCAACCTTGCGGTTAGCAGTCCATTGCTTATGCTACAGTGTCACACCAGGACTTTTTTCATGTGTTGTTGTTGTTAAGTGCCGTCGAGTCGGTTCTGACCCATAGCGACCCTGTACAGGGTTTCCGAGGGTGTAAATCTTTACGGGAGTAGAAAGCCTCATCTTTCTCCCGCAGAGTGGCTAGTAGTTTCGAACCGCTGACCGACCTTAAGGTTCACAGCCTGATTCGTAACCACTACGCTACCAGAGCTCCTTTCATGTGAGGGCAGGGGAAATAAAGGCAGATTGAGGAGACTTTTTGCCCAAGGTGACCCTCCATAGAGTGGAAACAGAAGATAATTGTGGAACTGTGGGTTAATGCGCTGGACTGCAAGGTCGGTTTGAACTGCAAGGTTGGTGGTTCAGGCTCACCAGCTTGCTCCTCGGAAACACTATACAGGGTCGCTGTGAATTGGAACCAACTTGATGGCATTTAACAACAACAACAACAACAACATATAGTACTCTAGAAGAAAAAGTATTCTCATCCCTACTTGGTGTCCCCAGCCATTGGCTTAGCTGTTATCATGACTTAGGGAAGAGAGGTACAGGGATGAAGGAGGACAGGATGACAGGATGTCACAGACAGTTGTTAAGGGATAGGGAACTATACTTTGGGAACAAACACCGTGACTTTGCTGAGGCATATACCTCACAACGGGAAACCATTATTTCGGTGACAAAGCTTTGTTCCATTGACATTATCTCTTAATTATCTGCATAAGAATGCGTTTGTCAAGTTTCATAAGATGGGATTGATAACAATAAACCTGCATTTCTGCACAATATTTTAATTCTGAAGGCAGGAGCAGCACAACACACAAGAAAAAACGTAGGCGGCTCTGTGCTCTTCTCAGATGCTGCAAGATGTGCAGTGAATTCAATCCCACACTCGTGCGGAGCCTGGTGACCTTCCCAGACAAACCTGGTGACCAGGCAGCGACAGGATCCCAGAGGCCACAAAGTACCTTAGGCTAAGGCAAGATTTCTCAAATGTCTTGACCCAGAGTGCTCCAGATCTTGGGACAACATCCTTCCTTCATGGTGGTAGTGATTGCATGCCATTAAGTCAGTTCCAACTTGTTATTATTACATGCCATTGAGCTGGTTCTGACTCATATGACCCTGTATAGGGTTTGCGAGGATCAGCTGGTGGGTTTGAACTAACAATCTTGTGGTTCACAGTCCAGTGCTGATCCTACAGCATTACACCAAAAGTCCAACTCATAGTGGCCCTATATAGGATTTTGAGGGTTTGAATCTTTATGGATCAGAGAGCCTTATCTTTTTCCCATGGAATGACTGGTGGATTTGAACTGCTGATCTTGAGGTTAGCAGACCAATGAGCATCTCCACCAGGGCTCCTTGACCAGATGGCTACAGACCTCCTTAAACAATCATAATGATTTCCCATGTACATCACTGAGGCAGACATTCTATTAGCATAATCACCAGAACAATATTTACTTGTGCCCAGAGATAGGGGCACTTCTCTAGTATCCTGGCTTTGGATTTGAATGATCTGACCACTATGTAAACACAGCTTGTTTTAGAACTTACTAAGACACCTTTCTTTGATCTTTTAATTCTGCTAAGGAATTTAGAAGAAGTTCTTCAGGGATCGGCCAGATAATATCTCAGAGATACCACTGAAAGGACTTTGAGATTCACATGTAAACTTTCGTTTGCTGCTAGTTGCTGTTAAGATGGCCTCTAATTTAGGATGATGCTGTGTACTACAAGATCAGGTCATTGTTCTCGTAGGATTTTTGTTGGCTGATTTTTTCAGACATAGACTACCAGGCTTTCTTCTTAATCTTGAGATGGAGGAAAGGAGTCCAGAAATCAGGATTAAACACAGGCCACTTCTTGACTGAAATCTTGGGACTGAAATCCTGAGGAGTGTTGAAGCCTGCTCCCTTCATTGCTTGAGCAATTGTAAAGATGCACAGGATATGCCCAGGGTGCATAGCTAAGCAGCCACATCCTGGGACACGCCATTAGGGAATGCTAGAGAGCTCTGGTAGCGTAGTGGTTACAAATCGGGCTGCTAATCATAAGGTCAGCAGTTCGAAACTACCAGCAATTCCGCGGGAGAAAGATGAGGCGTTCTGCTCCCGTAAAGATTTACAGCCTCGGAAACCCTGTGTAGGGTCACTATGAGTGGGAACCGACTCCACGGTACTTAACAACAATCCATTAAAATGGAGTCCTGGTGTGGCGCTGTGGGTTAATTCGCTAGACTGCAAAGCCGTTTGAACTGCAAGGTCGGCGGTTCAAGCTCAACAGTCGCTCTTTGGAAACCCTATACAGGGTCGCTATGGGTTGGAACCGAGTTGACGGCACTTAACAACAACAACAATCATTAAAATGGAGTCCTGGGGTGACGCTGTGGATTAATGCGCCAGATTGCAAAGCCATTTGAACTGCAAGGGCAGCGGTTCAAGCTCACCAGCTGCTCCTTGGAAACCCTATGGGTCGGAATCTACTCGACGGCACTTCACAACAACAACATCCATTAAAATGCCATTTTTTATGAGACATTCCATTAAGGAAGACTACCCATAAAAATTATCTATTTTTACTTCCTTTTAAGCTATTTAAGAGGTGGTACAGATTTACCCAAGGAACTCTGGTAGCGGAGTGGTTACGAATCAGGCTGCTAATCTCAGGGTCAGCAGTTCGAAACTACCAGCTGTTCTATGGAAGAAAGATAAGGCTTTCTGCTCCCTTGAAGATTTGCAGCCTCGAAAACCCTGTGCATGGTCACTATGAGTTGGAACTGACTCCATGGTACTTAACAACAACAACCACAGAATTACAGCCTCCAAAATCCTATACAGGGCCGCTATGAGTCAGAACCGACACACAGGACATAACTACCACCACCACCACAGATTTACCCAGTGTCCTAGGCATAACTGGAAAGATCAAACCTTTTACTAGGGCAGAAGAAAATGCTAGTCCCTTTGCACCAGGGTCTGAAAGAAACATGCGTGCTCAACATTCCAGAGTAAGTTCAGCCTGCTCCTATTAGAGGCCTTTGCAGTGAAAAACATCTAGAAGAAATGCTGCACTTGTGACTAATTAGCATGACCCTTCCTAAACAAGCCATTTCCCTGAAATCGCCACCTATCCCTATAAATAAACATGATGGCTTTTCCCTACTAAAAACTTTTTAAACACCAGTAAAGCTTTTGTTCAGAGTCCTGGTATGGCACTGCAGGATAAGCACTGGACCACGAGGTTGGTTTGGATTGCTCAAGCTCACCAGCTGCTCCTCAGAACTTCCTATACAGGGCCGTTATGAGCCAGAATTGACTCAAAGGCACAACAGAGCTTTTGTTTGTGGCTAGAGGGGTTAAGCGTTGTGTTAAGCCCTCTCTGTCTCCACTTGCAAGCCTCTTTCCTACATAGAAATCCTATCTCACCTGGCTATTCTAAATCAACAGAATGTAAGACTCTTCTTTTGAAGTGTGGAGATGCAGTTAGTACTCCTAGAAACAGTCTGTCTTTGTTTGGAAGCTCTGCTGACACCTGGTCCACATCATAGCCTCACACAAGCTTCCATTGACAGACAGGAGATGGCTACACCTGAGATGCATTGATCAGTACAGGTAGTCCCAGGCTAAGGACAAGATCCATTCCTAAGCGTGTCTTTAAGTCAAATTTGTGTGTAAGTCGGAGCAGGTGCATATGGCTCTTATTTAATATTACATTACATTAGTGCAAGAAAAGACAGGAAGTCTTTTCAGTGATTTAAAAGCTGCACGTGCAGCAAGTGAAGGTGATTGTGATGAAGAAATTGTTTTGAGTAGGGGTTGTGTCTGTTGTTTCAAAGTGAAGGCAAATTTACATAACACTAACGGGCAAGTACAAGGAGCTCTGGTAGCGTGGTGGTTACGAATCCGCTGCTAACCATAGGGTCATCAGTTCGAAACTACCAGCTATTCCACGGGAGGAAGATGAGACTTTCTGCTCCCGTAAAGATTTACATCCTTGGAAACCCTGTACAGGGTTACTATGAGTCAGAACCAACTTCACGGCACATAGCAGCAACAACAACAAAGGGCAAGTACAAGTTGTCCTTAAGGAACTTTCTGGTAGCTTAATGGTTACTAAGTTCAAGGTCAGAGGTTCAAAAATACCAGTCCTTCCACGGAAGAAAGATGAGGCTTTCTGTTCCCATAAAGCTTTACAGCCTCAGAAATCCTATACAGGGTTGCTATGAGTTGAAACCCACTCGATGGCACACTACCACCACCACCACCACCACCAATTGTCCTTAAGTCAGATGTCTGTAATGCAGGGACTTAGTGTACTGAATCACTACTGCCCACCTGCTCTTCTGCTTCCCCAGAGATGGCTGATACAGTCCGCAGGTGAAACCTAAGGTGTCCACACGCCTTTGTTGTAATTGCAGTCATTAGCGATTTCCAACTCACCTATGTATGCCACCTATGAGTTCCTCTGCTCCCTCTACTCCACTGGAGCATGGGCCCCCCTCACTCTAGAAATGCAGTTCCTCGGCTATGCAGGGAAGAAGGCTGGAAGGAGGAAGGCTAGGTCTGATTTATGTTGCACAAGGGCCATTCCTTTTCCTCCCACAGAACTGAATCCAAAATAAATGAAGAGACTCACCCATTCCCGAGTTTTAATGGAACTAATTATCTATTGCACAGTCCCAACTCTGTGACTGTTTCCGTTCTGGCTTGAGTTGGATTGCATTACTATTTTCATTTGTTTTCATTATTATTAGCTTTTAGCAATGAAATGGAGTTAAAATTATTACAGTTTGTAACATGCTTTTTGTGCTAATAATTCAAGTACTTTTGAGTAGGAGCTGAGAGCATTAATTTGTCAATCACTCCTGCTTTGTATCTAGTCCTACTTTAAATAGACTAAACAAAAGAAATGAACACTATATATTTCCCTAAGGGATAGAACTTGTAAACATTCAGATATGTTAGGCTTTCATGAAATTATAAGCTGTAATTCCAAGGTATATTGCACAAATAATAGGGTATTTCAAAATCAATGCTGCTGACATACAAAGACTTCTCCTCTGGTTCAGATAATAACACAGGGCAGCCATCTGTGCTCAGTCTACTAACCTAGTCTGGAACCAAGGTGAAGGTGAATGAATGCGAACGTTTTTTGGAGTCTGAGCAGAAGGTCCTCGAGAAGCTCTGAGTCAAGGACCTGTGCATTAAGGGAAATGAGAGCCGGGCTAGTTTCACCGCCTACTTGATCTGAAGCAACGATTTATAAACAGCAACACAATGCAGATAGCCTGGACTACCACTAAGAGATGCCATATTAATTCTCCCAGGAGTGTTTACAGCAAAGAGAAAAGGAAGCAAGATCCAGAAGCTAGAAATAAACATGGTGTTATAACCGCCTGTAAATGTAGTACAACTTCTCTATTAAACATTACAAAAAACATCACCTCACATCTGTGGAATGCCTGGGTTCCTGGGTGTTTCTTAAATAATGAAATGCTATCTTATTACCTTAACATACATGTAGTGCTCAATCAGATTAGGGACATATTAGTCTGCTGGAACCTACTTTAATGAATGAACAGCAATGATTTGTAATGATCAAATCAATAGTTTTGTATAACGAGGCTTTGGGTAGTTTTGAAAACAGTTTATTCTGTTAACTAGGTTTAGCGAGCTGTCTGGAAATCTTGTCTTTGCTTCTCAAATCTTTTCTCCTCCCTAAACCAAAGGAAATCTATGACTCAGCTCCATTGTCGATGGTTACAGGGCCTGAATTGGAAAGACACCCACAAAATAGGAGGGCCTTGGATGGACCTGTTCCAGTCCTCTGTGTATCTGGAGAGGAAGATAGCGCAACCAAACAGTGGGAGGGCCAATGTCCACAGATTTTAATCTGACCTCCTTGAGAAGATCCAGAATGTCAAACTCAGTCTTTAAGATTAAAAGACTCCAAGAAAACACAAGAATTGGTGGGTTTTGGGGTTTCACTCTTGCTGCTTATGGTTGTGATTTTGATCATCTTATTTTTCTTACTAGAATATATTTTGTCGTTGTTGTTGTTAAGTGCCTTCGAGTCGGCTCTGACCCATAGCGACCCTGTACAGGTTTCCGAGGCTGTAAATCTTTACGGGAGCAGAACGCCTCATCTTTCTCCCGTGGAGCGGCTGGTAGTTTCGAACTGATGACCCTGAGGTTGGTTAGCAGCCGATTCGTAACCACTACGCTACCAGAGCATTAGGCTATTTGTACCTGTTCAGTAAACCAGAAAGATTTTTCAAGTTTGGATTTTCTTTGGCAAAAGAGAGCTTGGAAATTGACCAATTGGCTAATCCTGTTGACTCTTAACTCCCCTCTCTATACTCTGTCCTCCACCCCCACCTCTCAGGCTGCTCAAAAAATAGCTTTTGACTGTGGCCTTTAACAATATGATAATTTATTTAAAACAGATACAGTCCTGAAAGTGACCCACTTAAAATTATTAAAGAGATACTGTGTTTATTTTTGCTGTCCATAAAACAGAAAATGGTTTATGAATATGCAAACCGATCTGATGTAATTAGCATGATTGGCTCCTACTGCACTCCGTTTTATGTGGTTAGAAGAGGAGATGCAGAAACTAATGAGGTCATGTTAATGTGCCTGTGAAGAGAGCTTCAGCTGTCAGAACTACGAAGGGGAATGTCTGGAGCAGCTTCCCTTTTCCACAAAAGCACCGAAAGTGGACAGCCGCTGGGTGGGCAGCTGCCTGGGTGCCAGGGAGCCACCCATCTGGGATCCACTTTGTCTCCTGCATGTGAGCAGTCAAGATGAAATATAAAAAAAAAACCACCAGCCTATGTCCATTCAGAGCAATGATTCATGTGGTCTTTAATTATCTAGAAAGTCTTCAACAAGTGCTAATAACTGAAACTCTTCTGGCAGCCGGCACATGTCACACGGCTCCATTAGACATGCGAACACCCTATCCCCTGGCTCGTCTTAATTAAAATAAGAGGCAAAATGTTAATTGTACACCAACCACCTCTTGGGAATAATCTGCCCTGAGCATGGGACCCTGTGAGCGATGCTGGCACAGAGACTCCTCCCACCAGGCCACTGCCACCCAGCTGGTAAATTCAGGCCTTACTGGGGGAGGGGAAGATGCAGGGCAGGGATGATTTTTAATCAGAATGCTCAAAGGCATGTCGCAGAAAGCTTCTTAGATATTGAACAGGACACATAGACCGCCACTGAGTCTTTCCTTCAACATCGCTTCTAAAGCATATACATATGAACTTGAAAACCTTATTTTCAATTTCTGCCAGCTCCTATATAGCTCTAAAAAGACACCTCTCTTCTTTGTACCCCCTCCCTCCAACACACACATACCCCACACACTTTGCAATAGAAACAAAGAACATCTTGAGATCTCAAATGTTAAATGGAAAGGAGGGAACCAGGAAAATGTGAAAAATGAGGTTTAGGTGCTAATCAAAGACGCCACTAAGGTCAGTGGAAATGAACCCCACTGGAAAGACATTGCATTTGCTCATTCTAAAGACACTTGAACTAAAAAATAAGGAAACTGATGTTGTTCCGTCTGCACCTGTCAGCAACCTTGATTCCTGCCTTTGGAGAAGCAGCTGTTCTATTTCTAATGGTCTTGCCAGTTACCAGAATCTCAAAAGGAAACATTTCTCAAGTGCCTACTATGTGCCTGACACTTTTCTGGGTCCTATGAAATAGATATTTCTGTCCCCATCTTGAAGCCTAGGAAACTGTGGCTTAGGAAGTGTAAATGCTTTGCCCATAACCAAAGAGCTTGGCAAAGAATATGGAACATACTATGGACTGCCAAAAGAATGAACAAATCTGTTTTGGAAGAAGTATGGCCAGATTGCTCCATGGAAGGGAGGATGGTGAGACTCTGACTCGTGCACTTTGGACATGCTATCAGGAGGGACCAGGCCCTAGAGAAGGACATCATGTTTGATAAAATGGAGGGTCAGTGAAAAAGAGCAAGCCCCTCAATGAGTTGGACTGACACAACAATGGGCTCACACTTAACAATTGTGAGGATAGTGCAGGAATGAACAGTACTTTCTTCTGTTGAGCAGAGGGTTGCTTTGAGTCAGAATCAACTCATTGGCATCTAGCAACAACAACCAAAGAGCTAGTAAACGGCAGAGACAGACTCCAAATCCAGGTCTGTCTTCTTAAAGACAGACTTGAAGGCTCATATTTGTTCCCTATATTATTTTAGGACCAGAGGTTTGAACCAATTCACTCTGGTTGGATCCCTTGATGATAATTTGTACTTCTACTTCAGCTCTACCTGAATCAGAGTCTACATTGTCTACATTTTAAAAGGACCCCTAGGTGATTTGAGTCAGTATATCTAGGGTGAAAATGCAAATCATCAACAGAGGATGGAACTGGAATCTCCTAGTTAGAAATCTACTTTGGATGCAGGATAAAAGGAGAGATCCAGGTCTAAGCCCTACCCTATGGTGCCTTACATTTGGGTGTTTAAGGAAAAGAATTGTATTTAGTCCAAAATATCCTTATACTTTTGAAAACTGATAAAAACTGAAAAAGGGCACCATGTCTTGCCCAACTAACACCAGGAAAAGAGATTAATTGGAAAAATGGAAACTGGGTCTGCATTAGACTGGTCTCAAACACTTTCAGCCCTTGTACCTTACAACTCAAGGTGAACTTGCCACTTACCAAACATGTTGCCTCTCCATGCCTTTGCCCTTTACTTGGATTTCTGGTCTTTTTAGCACCCCATCCACTTATTTACAAAACAGCTTCCTCATCCTTCAAGCCCTGACTGTCCCTTCTGCTGGGAAGCTTGACTATATTTCTAGAAAGGCAGGTACAATGAACCATCTCTTCTGTAGACCATCATCACACTAGATTATAGTTGCTTGCTCCTTCAAGAGAAAGAGCATGAGTTTGTGTCTGTAGCATTTAACCCATGCCAAGTACATAGAAATACTCCATATATGTTTTTGGATATATAAATAAATGAATAGGTAAGGGGAGTAGAGGGGTGGGGGAGCATGTGGTTTTCTACTTCAAAGTACAACTTTGGGGAGTTAGCTTCTTTCCTTTCCTTGCAGAAAGCCTTATTATACATGGAAAGAGTGCAGGTTGTTCATGAAAGCAGAGGTACCAAAATCTCCTATTCAAATCAAAATCTCTTGCTTACAACTGTCCACCATTGCAGTTCTCCCCTTGCTTTCATGGCGCCACATGCTTCTTGCTCATAAAAACATACATTGCTGTACTTTTACATCTAGTTTGATGATTCTTTGAGAATTAACTGGGTTGTGAGGTCTGGAAGGGCAGGTTTCATCTGCACCCCCCCCCCACCCCCTATTGCTTTCATTCTTATTCTTTCCATCTCTGCAGCAGGGACCCTTCCAGTAATGCCATTCTTCTTATTTAGAGTTACACCTTTAAGTAAAGGCTTTTGTGTCTCCAGAAAACCCACAGTAAAATTCACATCTATTACTCAAGAAACAGATACACTAATACAAGCGTAAATAATGTTATAGCAGGGCCTCAAAAAAAAAAAAAAAAAGTCAAAGAGAAAAATGATGTTCTCTATAATTAGCGTACTGGTTACGAATCGGGCTGTGAACCACAAGGTCAGCAGTTTGAAACTACCAGTTGTTCCATGGGATAAAGATGAGGTGCTCTGCTCCCATAAAGATTTACAGCCTCAGAAATCCTGTACAGGGTCACTATGAGTCGGAACCGACTCCACGACACACAGCCACCATAATATGGAAGAACCTTGAACATTATGCTGCCTTAAATAAATCAGGCACAAGAGGACACTTATTGTATGCTCCCACTTATGGGAAATATCTAGAATAGAGAAGTTCATACAGACAAAAGTTTACTGGCAGGCGATTGGAAGAATGGGAATTATTGCTTAAGGGATACTGAGTTTCTGATTGGATAATCTGGAAATGGATAGTGATGATGGATAAACAACACGTAATTAATATAGAACTGTTGTTATTAAGTGTCAGCCTGTGATTCCAGTTCTTAGTGATACCATACAGGGTTTCTAAGGAGCAGCTGGTGGGTTTGAACCTCCAACCTTGTGGTTCACAGTCCAGTGCTTATCTTACAGAAATCCAGAATTATAACCTGAAAAATTGTTAAAGTGCAATATTTTTGTCACGTGCATTTTATCATAATAAAATTATTTTTAGAAGAGATGGGTGCAATTGGGTGAGAGGGATGAGTCCAAATGAGCCAGGGAGGGACCTAAGCAGCAGGGAACAGCTGAGATCTACTGTGATGAAATAAATTATTTAATGTGACTTTTCTAGACATAGTCTTTGTAAACACCCACCAAATGACTTTATCCTGATAGGTCTCGTTAAGAGAAGGTGGGGAAAGATGTTCATGAGAGTACATGATTCATTTGTGAGTTAACAGGGTTCATTGTGGCTGTAAAAACTTGGAACTCTTATGTAGGGATTTGTCAATTTTGCCATTCTGCTGGATATAAAATGAGCCATTTCTGAAGCAGGAAGGGAGGATTTCAGGATTATCAAAAAGAAAAAGCCAGGAGTAAATCCCAAATTCCCTGTGCACGGAACCTCCTCAATCCAGGAAACAGAAAGGTTGAGACACCAGAAGAGAATCAGAAGAGGGCCAGAGGAACAGCAGTAGCAGAACCAAAAGCCAAAGCATGAAACAGAGTAATGGGCTGCTTAGCCCACGAAACAAGTAAAGTTCAATGTAGCTGAACAGGAGGCTTGTTTCTGAAATGCCGCCAGACACTTAATCTGGGGAGATAGGTTTGTGGACCTACAGAGTTATAGCCAAGCACCTCCAGGGTGATATTTGCAGTAGAGGGGAGTGCCCTTTGGGCATGTATTGGTAGCTCCAAAAGGAGTCAGCCTTGGGCTGATCTTGATTTCCATTGTTGTTGTTGTTGTTGTTAGGTGCCATCGAGTAGGTACCAACTCATAACGACCCTATGCACAACAGAACCAAACACTGTCCAGTCCTGGGCCAACCTCACAATTGTTGCCATGCTTGAGCCCATTGATGTTGCCATTTTGCCAATTTTCTTGCTGGGGATCTTCCTCTTTTTCTCTGACCCTCCACCTTACCAAACATGATGCCCTTCTCCAACGACTGGTCCCTCCTGACAATATGTCTGAAGTATGAGAGTCAAAGTTTGGCCATCTTGGCCTCCAAAGAGCACTCTGGCTGCACTTCTTCCAACACAGATCTGTTTGTTCTTTCGGCAGCCCATGGCACTTTCAATATTCTCCTCCAACAAGAAAACTCAAAAGCATCAATTCTTCTACAGTCCTCCTTATTCACTGTCCAGCTTTCACATGCATATGAGATTGTTGAAAATAGCATGGCTTGGGTCAGGTGCACCTTAGTCCTCAAGATGATGTCTTTGCTCTTCAACACTTTAAAAAGGCCTTGTGTAGCAGATATGCCTAATGCAACACATCGTTTGATTTCTTGACCGCTGCTTCCGTGAGTGTTCATAGTTGATCAAAGAAGAATGAAGTCCTCGACAACTTCAATCTTTTCTCCATTGATAAGAATGTTGTTTATTGGTCCAGTGGTGAGGATTTTTGTTTTCTTTACATTGAGATGCAATCCATAATAAAGGCTGTGCTCTTTGATCTTCATCAGTAAATATTTTAAGTCCTCTTCACTTTCAGCAAGCAAGATTGTATCATCTGCATATCGCAGGTTGTTAATGAGTCTTCCTCCAATCCTGATGCCACACTTTTCTTCATAGAACCCAGCTTCTTGGATTATTTGTTCAGCATACAGGTTGAATAAATATGGTGAAAGAATACAACCCTGCCGCATGCCTTTCTTAATTTTAAACCATTCAGTGTTCCCATGTTCTGTTCAAACAACTGCATCTTGGTCCATGTACAGATTTCTCATGAGCACAATTAAATGGTCAGGAATGCTCATACTTTGCAATGTTGTCCATAGCTTGTCATGATCCACACAATGGAAAGCCTTTGCATAGTCAATAAAGCACAGGTACACATTTTTCTGATACTCTCTGCTTTCAGTCAAGATCCATCAGACATCAACAATGATATCCCTCATGCCACATCCTTTTCTGAATCCAGCTTGAACCTCTGGAAGTTCTCTGTCAATGTATGCTTGTAGCCATTTCTATATTACTGTTAGTAAAACTTTACTCGCATGGGATATCAAAGCGATTGTCTGATGATTTCCATATCCCATTGGGTCACCTCTCTTTGGAATGGGCAAAAATATGGATCTCTTCCAATCAGTCGGCCAGATAGTTGTCTTCCAAATTTCTTGGCAGAGATGAGTGAGTGCCTCCAGTGCCACCTCTCTTTCTTGAAAGATTTCAATATTTATTCCATCAATTCCTGGTGCCTTGTTTCTTCTTTGCCAATTCCTTCAATGCACCTTGGACTTCTCCCTTCACTACCATTGGCTCTTGATTATATGCTGCCTCTTGAAACAGTTGAACATCAACCATTTCCTTTTGGTAAAGTGACTCTGTGTATTTCTTCCATCTTCTTTTGATGCTTTCTGCTTCATCCAATAATTTGCCCTGAGAATCCGTCAATAACTAAAGTCAAGGCTTGAATTTTTTCTTCAGTTCCCCCAGCTTGAGAAATGCTGAGAGTGTTTGATTTGCATTATTCCTCTGAAATTAGACAGATTCTGATGTTAATTTTGTACCTTAGAAGTTGGTTATTTTTTTTTTTTCTAGGTTGATTGACATGTCCTGAGTAAGCTGTAAACAACTTGACTTTGATACTTTTTGTTTGGTCTGAGCTGCAGCCTACCTAGTGATTGATATGCACCTTGCAGGGATTGGTCAATAGACTATACAAATGAGATGAGTTGTAGTCTACTATTCAAATAAAGTGTAACCTACCAAAAGGAGATTGGTCAGTTCATGGTCTTGGTGGGAGTGCTTGCCTTGAAATTGACATGGAGTTTGTGTAGTTAAGGAGTCAGCCCCAGAGAGTTTTGAGACAGAAAACAGCACAAAGAGTAGTAGGAAAAAGCAGAGGGCCCAGTTATGACTTCTGTCTCGCTAGGCTTGGTGGGAATTGGTCTGCCTTCTCCATCTCCTTGACACTGCCAAGAGGGTAGTTCAAGTCATATCACCTTTTGCTAGAGTCACCTAAATGGACCTTCTTGGTTCTGGTTTCATCTTCTCCAATAATTTCTCAGTGCTGCGATCAGTGATATTTACTGAATGATAACTGGGGATACAGAATGAACGGGACCCAGACCCTGAGGTCTGAGTTTGGTAAGGAAGACAGAGCATGACAGACGACTGCAACAAAGCTTTTGAGTGTTGTAGTGGAGGTAAGCTGATGCTGCTTTGGGAGCATAAAGAAAGTCACAACAAACCAAGCTGGTGACACCAAACCAAGATATAAAAGGCAAGTAGGTGTTTGCCTGACGAGGTGTTGCTGTTGTTAAGTGCCATCGAGTCAGATCTGACTCATAGCGACCCTGTATAGGGTTTCTGAGGAGTGGGTGGTGAGCTTGAACTGTCAACCTTGTAGGGAAAGATATTTTAGGCAGCAGGATGAGTGTGTACCAAGTACCCAAGAGCTCTGAGCTTGTGTGTCTATGTTTTTGGGACCAGTCAGGAAGGGACCAGGCTGGGCAGGGTCTCGGATGCCACATGGAGTTAGCTGGAACTTTTGCTAACACCAAAATCTAACTATCACTTCCTGTTTAAAATCTTAAAGTGTGAAACGGTAGAGCACACTTTTGATACTGACATTTTTACTCTTGCTCTCTTTTCCAGAACTGCCTTTTGCTTCTCCCATATCCATCTACTAAAACTCTAATCCATCCTTCATTCAACAACCTCAGAAGTTTTTTCCAGGTTCCTCCAACTGAATGTAATCGTGTCTTCTTTGAACAATCACAGCATCACACGCCCCTTTGATGATGTTTCTTTTCTGTATTATGCTATGTATTTATATTAGATTCATTATTTCTCTCCGGAGACCTGCACAATGTCTGGCACATAATAGTGATCAAAGGTTTGTTATGGTTCAACAGGCTCTGCTTTTAATGCCTATAAAGTATAATAGTAGTAATGTCTAAACTTATCTAATTTCAGAGGGGATAAAACAAATCAAGATTAGCCCAAAGCTGACCTGTATGAGGTGGATGTCAGACATCCCTCCACACTCCAATATTTTTACCAATTCTAACATAAATCACCCTGCCCTGAACAAGCCCAAGGATCTGGCTTGACTTTAACTTAACTGCCTGGTTGTGAGAAGGAGGCCTTAGCCTTAAACTCAGCTGGAGAAGCTTTCATGTAGACACAACGCTGTCATTGGTAGCTCTCTGCTGATAGCCCAAGGCCTGCCCTTAAGGTGTCCTCTTCGAGCCAAAGTAAAGCCCTGCTATAGCCTTTCAGTGGGACAAGGGTGAGTGCCAGCACCCAGGAACCAGCCTGGTCAGACTCTCTATTTATAGGTTTTATTTAAAGTGGAGGTCGGGGAAAGGCCCAGTAAATTATTAGAGAGCAAACCTTTCCCTATTCGACAAGACCCCATCTAAACCAAACACCAGATGATAAACTGGATTGGAAGCTAGAGCCTCCTGCCTCCTTCTTCTTTCTGACACTTTTTATGCTGGGCCAGTCATACATATCTTTTGGTAAGTAAGATCCTCCTACCAAACATCACTGTTTTATCTTCTCAAAAGCAAGCCAGCTCTGTTGCCTGAAAAATGTAGTGGACCTGGGTGTGGAAGGCTGGATTTTCAGAAACTAGGGTTGGATTTGTATGGATACTATGGTCAACACCAACCTCACCAGATTGGATTAGGGCTACTCCATACTCCTCCATTCTTACTTTTCCTTCCCTTGTAGGGCTGACCACACACAGTGTTAGGTGCCATTGAGTTGATTCTGACTTATAGAGACCTTAGGCACAATAGAACAAAGCACTGCCAAGTCCTACACCATCCTCACAATTGTGTTTGAGCCCATTGTCGCTACCACTGTGTCAATCAATCTCATTGAGGCTCTATTTTTCATTGACCCTCCACTTTACCAAGCATGACATCCTTCTCCAGGGATTGGTCCAATGTATGAGAGACTAAGTCTCATCATTCTCGATTTCAAGGAGCATCGGGCTTCACTTCTTCCAAGACATATTTGTTTTTCTGGAAGTTCGTGGTACTTTTAATATTCTTTTCTAACCCCATAATTCAAATGCATCAATTCTTCTGTAGTCTTCCTTATCCACTGTCTAATTTTCATACACATATGAGGCAACTGAAAACATTATGGCTTGGGTTAGGCACACCTCAGTTCTCAAACTGACATTTTTGCTCTTGAATACTTTTGTTGTTGTTGTCAGGTGCCATTGAGTCGGAACCGACTCATAGCGACCCCATGCACAGCAGAACGAAACAATGTCTGATCCTGGGCCAACCTCACTACCACTGCCACACTTGACGCCATCAATGATGCCACCTGGCCAATCCATCTCGTTAGGGGATCTTCCTCTTTTTCTCTGACCCTCCACCTTACCCAGCATGACATCCTTCTCCAGCGACTGTTTCCTCCGGACAATATGTCCAAAGTAGGAGAGACGAAGCTTAGCCATCCTGGCCTCCAAGGAGCACTCTGGCTGTACTTCTTCCAAAACAGATCTATTGGTTCTTTTGGCAGTCCATGGCACCCTCAGTATTCTCCTCCAACACCACAACTCAAAGGCATCAATTCTTCTACGATCTTCCTTATTCACTGTCCAGCTTTCGCATCCATATGAGGCTATTGAAAACACCGTGGCCTGGGTCAGACGCACCTTAGTCCTTAGTACTTTAGAGAGGTCTTTTGTGGCATATTTGCCCAATGCAATACATCATTTGATTTCTTGACTGCTGCTTCCATGAATGCTGATTGTGGATCCAAGCAAAATGAAGTCTTTGATAACTTAAATCTTTTATCCATTTATCATTATGTTATTTATTAGTTCAGTTGTGAGGAGTTCTGTTTTTTTTTTTACATGGAGGTACAATCCATACTTAATCAGTAAGTATTTCAAGTCCTCTTCATTTCCAGCAAACAAGGTTGTCTCATCTGCCTATCGCAGGTTGTTGGTGACTCTTCATTTAATCTTTATGCCACATTCTTCTTCATATAATCCAGCTTCTCAGATTATTTACTCTGCATACAGATTAAATAAGTATGGGAAAAGGATACAATCCTGGCACACACCTTTCCTGATTTTAAATTATTCAGTATTCCCTTGTTCTGTTCTAATGAGTGCCTCTTAGTCTATGTACAGGTTCCTCATGAGCACAATAAAGTGTTCTGGAATCCCCACACACAATCTTGTTGCTGTTGTTGTTAAATAGACTGCTACAAATACCCAAAGGAAATGAGAAGGATGGATATTTGGGGGTGTCACATCATTTCAATCTGTGTTCACCTCATATGACCACAATCATTTCTCCCGTCCCACTATGAAAACCCAACTAGGCACAGAGGTTATGGCATAAAATCAAATGGCTAGCTCTGAAACGTCTCCATTGTTTCCTGCATGCCCTCTATTCACTCTCTCTCTTTCTCTCTACCCCTCATTCCTTCCCTCTCCCTCCTCTTATCCAAAACATCAATAACAACAACAAAAGTGTTGCATCAAGTCAATTCTAATTCTTGATGACCCCATGTGTTAGAGAATAGAGCTAATGTCCATGGTGTGGCACTGTGGGTTAATGTGTCAGACTGCAAAGCCGTGTGAACTGCAAGGACGGTGGTTCAAGCTCACCAGCTGCTCCTTGGAAACCCCATACAGGGTCACTATGGGTTGGAACCGACTCAATGGCACTTAACAACAACAACAGTGTCCATAGAGTTGTCTGGGTTGTAGTTTTTATGGAAGCAGATCTCCAGATCTTTCTTCTGCAGCACTGCTGGGTGGCCTTAAACCACCAAACTTTTAGTTAGCAGCCAAGCACAAACTCTTTTCCTCGCCAGGGATTTCCTCTGACCCAAACGTCCTCATATTCTTTTGCCATTTGTTTAAATGGAGATCTCCATTTTCCCCCTGTTTGCAAGGCATTTTGTTATCTGTTGAAGACAGAGCTTTAGGTAAGGAGAGAAAAAAAAAAAAAAAAGAATGAATTTTTCTATTTAAGAGTTCCACAAAGCTTGTCCTGTGTTCACACTGTTTCAGAGTAGGAAAGGAAAGACAATTAGAAGCTAGGAAAAGAGAAGGAGAGCAGCGTGCATTTTTTAAAAAGCCCTTTGCAGCACATACATGGGTATAATATCATCCATGGACACAGGAGACATCCCTTCAGCATCCCTAATCATGAACTGAGGCTTTCTTATGTGCGGCCACCCTCACATGTGTACACTTGTCACAAGTATCTATGAGGAAGATAACAGGATACCAATCCCATTCACAAGGACTCTGGAGCCCACGGGTGTCATAAAGAAGAACTGGTCTAGAACCTAGGTCATTTGACCCCTAATATAGGGCTCTTTCTGCTGTACCAATCATAGAGCATCACATCTCTTGTCATATCACCAAGTATAACAGTTCTCAAAGCACAGAACATTCAACCAGACTCTGGACTTGTGAACAATGTTGCTCGAGGATAAGGACAATGACTTAGTGTTGAAGAAAAGTAGAGCATGAGACAGATTGAAATGATCCTTATTCATCATCACCAGAAGTTTTCCAAGGGGTAGGACCCAAAGCCACAGTCAGTAAGGAAACTGAAGGAAAAAAGCCACACTCAGCAAATCTTGTTGGTGTTAAGTCCCATCAAGTCGGTTTCGACTCATAACGCAGCAGTTTTGGTCCTACGCCATCGTCACAATTGTGGTTATACTTGAATCCATTGCTGCTGCCACTGTGCCATTCCATGTTGTTGTGATTCTTATTTTTTGCTGACCATCCACTTTACCAAGCATGATGTCCGTGTCCAGGGACTGGTCCCTCCTGATAATATGTCCAAAGTATGAGAGAGGAAGCAAGTCTTAGATATTTGAATTAGGTGTTTCTTTGGAAACTTGTAGGGGTCAATTTAAAATATAACATAGAAATTCTTACCTTATGCAGCAGGTGGTAAACTTCTGCAATTCATTACTCTAAGTGATTAAACTAAAAATAAACTCACATCATTTGAAAGTCTCAAAGAAGAAAGGAACTTAAGACATCAAATACTACCATTTCCTTCAATGCTGAAATTTGTCCAAATAATTCAGATATAATTGTGGGTAGTAACTTGTAAAACAATCTAGAATATTCTGAGAACATCCTTAACCTTTGAGGTTGACAACTGGTCAGATAGCTCTGCCCTTTAATATAACATGCCTCAATGTCCTAATCAATGGCATAATTCTGAGTCTAATGATCCAAGAAGGCATCTCTGACATTCTAAACTCATTCATTCCAGAAATACTTATTGAACGCTTGTTATAGGTCAATTCCTGGTCTGGGTGCTGGAGACACAATGGCAAATTAAGCAGATTGAGTTCCTGCCCTCAACCTGTAGATGGTGGAGGTGCAGACAATACAGTTACAATACTAAGTGGGGAAATGAGAGTATCAAATGAGGTAGTTGACCAAGATTAACTAGTCCATTAAGGTTCCTTGTGTGGTTGACTTCTAAAGTAAGACCTGAGGGATGAATAGATGTCAACCAAGTATAATAGTAAAAGGATAGGGCTATGGTGGTAGTATAGAGAAAGCAAGGGGGCAAAGAAGGTTGAGTTCCAAGCAGAGGAAGCAGGTTGTTAAACAACTGGAATCCAGGAGAACATAGAAGATACTGAAAGTTCAGAACAGCTGCAAAGTCAACCACAAAACGTGAGGTTGGAGAGGCAAGCAGGACCAGACCGGAAAAGTCTTATGTACAATGCTCAGGAACATGAACTTTTTAACAAATGCAGAGCTCTAAGCAAATCAGAAAGCACCTCTCTCTCAGAAGGCACAGCTGAGATTGGAATCTGTTCTCAAATGTTCCCAGAATCTTATACAGAGACACTGTGTAATGTGAATGAACTGTCCAAGCTGAATGACTTCAAACACAAAAATATTAATATTCTTTTGGAAGTCAGTGCCCAGGGACAGAAATGTGTGTGCCTTTCTAAGAACACGCCAGGGCTGCCGCAATGACACATGAAATAGTAAATGTAAGACCCGGGACCTAGGTGCTCAATAAATGGAACTGTGATTTTTACAAATTACTCTGTCCTGGATTGTGCTAAATCTGGCGAGAGTAATGAGATGTGATAAAGAGGCAGGACATCCAAACCGTAGCTTGAGGACTCCCCTCTAATCACACACACCTCATATCCAGGTCCTTGTATCACCCCCTAAATTGTATGACAGAGTGACCTTGTGGTAAATGGTGACAATCTCTGTGCCTGAGTTGCTGGGAAGGAGAGACTTCCTGACGAGATGATCCGACCCAAGTACAACACAAAATACCAATATGTCATGTGTAGATGCAATCTATGGAATTCTAGCAGTGGTTCCCTGGCTGTAGAGCCAGAGAATAAACTTAAAATGTAAGCCACGAATCTCCATAGGAAGCTCTAGAAGAGGTGGCACATAGTGGCTATCTTACAGTCCAAGGCTGTCACAAACTACCACTGACTGACATTTATTATCTCAGAGTCTGAAATCAAGGTGTCAGAAGGACTACAACTCTCTCTGAAGGCTGTAGGGGAGAATCCTTCATTGTCTCTACCAACTTCTCATGGCTCCACAATTTTTGGTTGCATAATTCCAATCTCTGCCTCCATTTTCATACAGCATTATTTTTTCTCTGTCTGTCTCTTAGAAGGACACTAGTCATTGGATTTAGGGCCCAGTGTGGTGCTTTAGGATAATGCACGGGACCACAAGACCAGTTGGAACTGCAAGGTCGTTGGTTCAAATTCACCGGCAGCTCCTAAGAAACCCTATGCAGGGTCGCTATGAGTCAAAACTGACCCTATGGCACTTAAGAACAGCAATCAATATATCCAGGGTGGAAGAAGGATGAGGTTTTCTGCTCCCATAAAGCTTTACAGCCTCAGAAACCCTATACGGAGTCACCATGAGTTGGAAGCGACTCCACTGCACCTAGCAGCAGCAATATACCCAGGATGATCTCATCTGGAAAATTTAAATTATATCTCCTACAAAGCCCCTTTCACTATGTAAAGTCATGTACACAGGTTCTGAAAGTTCAAATGTGGACATGTCTTTGGGAAGTGAGGTCGCTATTCAGCTCGTGACTGTGGATGTGGAAGATGGGTCCCAAGTCCCTCAGGTTTCTAGTCATTATTGTTATCTAGTCGGAAATGCATACATACCAAGGTGTGTACCTAAAGACAAGCAGAGACAGTCTCAATCCTTCATTGCTCCCCTTTATTGGGTTTCCTTTGTTCTTGTAACAAGGATCTCTTGTTGTGATACTGAGACATCCATCTCCTACCTAAAGTACATATACTAGTGGACCCTGGGCATCATTCAAGACGCACCACCAAGGTTCCAGGGCCTTTCTGGCCCAGAAGGGCATACAAGGGTCTCATTATTTGTGGGGGTGAGAAAGAT
Organism: Chrysochloris asiatica; assembly: GCF_000296735.1. Classification (NCBI taxonomy): domain Eukaryota; kingdom Metazoa; phylum Chordata; class Mammalia; order Afrosoricida; family Chrysochloridae; genus Chrysochloris; species Chrysochloris asiatica. The sequence goes on from NW_006408624.1 coordinate 6,602,775, forward strand.
AAATAAGAGGAAATACTAATTCAAGGGAAAGGTTCATTCTTTCTTTTTATGTACGAATTATGCAACATAATTGTTTTACAATGATTGGTATTATTTCAGAGGCCTAACAAACACCATTTACAATGCAAATCTCCTCCAGGCTGTGGAAAGGTTAGGTAATCAGGACGCTGGTGAGGGCTGTGGGGATGGAGTGAGGCTGACAAGGAGCAAGTGCGAAAGGGTCACACCGCCAACATCTCCACCTCTACCTTCCCTTCCTGAGGCTTCCATTTAAAGAGTCACATGCGTTCACTCCTAACCAAGAGAAAGGCACATGACTAGGTGGTGGGAAGATGGGAAATTGGAAAATAACAACATGGGGAAATGTGTCAAAAGTACCCATCTGTTCTAATCCACCCATCATTAATAACATCTCCTTCCCCCCATCCAGGCAGAAGAAGCAGGAGACCTCCCACTGTGCCGTATCCCCCCCTCCATCCCCACCTCCACACACACACATCTCAGCCACTGATCCAATGCTTTCATGCCTTAGGTTTCCCACAAGTGTGATTAGCACACACTTTGCACTGCACACACGGTTTTAGTCACTCAGAGAGACTCACCAGTTAGAACCTCCCTGGCCTTGTCGCTAAAGTGTCCCTGTGAAATGGTAGGCTTTCTAACTCAGCTGCCCTGCACCCAGGGGCTCCTAATGCCGAATGATTAAGCATCCAGTGCTGCTTGTGTTCAAACAGCATCCTGGGGAAACATCCTCTGTCACTTGGCCATGCGGTTTCTCCTTCCAGCTTTGCTCCCATTGCTTCCAGTGTCTTGTGTATCAATTCAATAAGTGTGAAATTTTTTAGAGAGAGAGGGTAAAAGCAGAAGCAACAACAAAAAAAAAAACATGATAGTATGACATATACATAGCTGAATAGTTAATCTGTTAGAGCAACAATATTCTTGCAAAGTTGCAACTGGTTTCCTTAGTAACGTGTTAAAGTATATAGGAAAACATTTGGGGGTAATAAAATGTTCCCATTTGAATTTTGAATAAACGTTCACATGAGGTAAAGAAGTGATATTCTAAAAATAACAGATTAAGCAATCAATTAACTTACTCAGTCCTTCCGCAGAACTTTTAAGTATGAAAATATTGTACTAAGATAAACTCAACCACCAGAATTGTGTTTGACTTTGCGGGTCACAAAAAAGTTAAATAATTGCTTGAAAATATTTTCCTGTCTAACCTCTAGCAATGTATAGAAAAGCAGTCCCTGGAGTGGTACCAACTGTTAAATACTTGCCTACTAAATATAAGGAGCTTGGTGTGACACTGTGAGATAATGTGATAGACTACAAGTTCGGTAGTTCAAACTCACCAGCTGCTCCTCAGAAACCCTATATAGGGTCGTTATGAGTCGGAACTGACTGAACAGTGCTTAACAACAACAACAAATAAATAAATAAAAGTTTGTTGATTTGAATCCAGCTAGAGGCACCTCAAAAGAAAGTTCTGGAAATCTTCCAAGAGACCACGGTCAATGAAAACCTTATGGGGAGCACAGTTTTAACATGAAGCAAATGGGGTTGGCATAAATAAAGATTACTTCACAATGTTTTCTTTTTAGTTTACTTTAATATATAGAAACAGCTTACCTGGACATTCTGAAATGAAGAGAGTTTACTCTTAAGAACTCAATCATCAAAAATGAATTACTTAAAAAAAAAAAAAAAGAATTACTTCACTAATTCTGCAACCCATACTTCCAAATCATAATTTTCTAAGGCAATGGTTTTCAAGCCTTGCACACTATCTGAATACCCTGGAAGACTTATTACAACACAGAGTTCTGGGTGGCATCCTCCAAAATCAAAGTTTTTGATTCAATAGAGCTAGGGTGGAAACTGACAATGTGCGCATTCTAACAAGCCTCCTAGGTGATTGCGATGTTGCTGTCTCAGTGACTACACTTGAAAACGGTTCTAGAGGAAGTCTAAACTGGATCATTCTGGCCCCACATACCTGATCTTTGTACCACCTTAAAGCAATCTGAATTCTAAAGCAATATTAGCATTAGAATGACTCTTTCCTTCTCATCATTTATAAAAATGATAAGGAGATGGGTCCATTCTTCTGGAAAACAGGGAAATAGACTAGGGTAAGTCAAAAAGTATTACTAGAAAACCTTTATTAAACAAAAACATCAAAATGTACAGCTATCATTTTAGGACATGTCTAGATATTTCCGAAAGTGGTTTTTCCTTCTCTCTTAACTCTCCGCTGAAGAATTCTGAGCTTTTCAAGTTTCACTACATCAAAATGGCAGTTTAGACGTCTTCAAGGGACTTAATTGTATTCCTTTTCAACAGTCTTTGAGTTTTGGTAAGAAAAACAAAACAAGCCTGAAAGTTATACAGGTGGATGGGGTAAGGTTTCCCAATGAAATTCTTATAGAACAGCCCTGGCTACTCTTGAAAAATGAGCTTTCTTGTGATGGGGAAGAGAATACTGGGCACGACCTTTTCTTCATTAATGCAGATTTCAGTTGTCTTAAAACTTCTTCCTAATAAGCCCTTGGAGTTGTCCTGTGTCCTTTGAGAAAATCTGTCAAGATTACCCCTTAGGCATTCCCCCAAATAGTCACCCTAACTGACTTCTTTGCCTTGAATGTAACTGCCCCAGCAGGTCCCCTTGGAAGTCACTGTTTGGACTGAAACTTCTTTGAAGGCACCCTCAGGAGACTAAGACAAATATATTACTGAGAGAACTTGTCTGCATCCATCCACTGATTGTAGAGACATATTTAAACACGTTCTATTTGGCATAAATACGTGCACGTGTGAACTGGTATCCTATTTGTGATACTTTTTTTATTTTCCTGCACAGAGGTGTCAACTTTCTAAAGAAGACAATCAGGAACCTGGGCCCTCCCTGGGGATAAAGCAAGTGTCACCTGGTATGGCATAGGAACCCTGTTTTTAATCACCATTGCTTTGGAGTTCTGATGTGGAGCTGCAGGATAAAGCACTGCATCACCACAAAGTTGGTGGTTCAAACCCACCAGCTACTCCTTGGAAACCCTATACAGAGTCACTATGATTTGGGACCAACTCAACAGCACTTAACAACAACAATCTCCATTGCTTAGTTTCTGGGTAGTGCAAACAGTTAATGTGCTTACTGCTAATTTAAAGATTGGAGGTGCAAGTTCTACCAGAGGTGTCTTGAAAGAAAGACCTGGTGGTCTAATTCTGAAAACTCAGCCTCTGCAAATCCTAGGGAGCACAGTTCTACTCTGGTACATGATGTCACCATGAGTTGGAACCAACATCATGGTAACTGGTTGGCTTTCATCCCCAGTGCTCAGCTGGCAGCCCAACTCTGAGTGGGTATTCATAAAGATTGACCAGGTGTGCTTCCCCGCTTGAATTAAAGCTATAGTCAGCAAATACCTGGGCTTTGTTACGGGTCTTAGGAAATATATTTACAAAGTCATTGGTGACAGGAAATTGCAGTCATCCAGTCATCACCCTTTAGCTCCTGATATGATAATCCAGGTCTCTAGGAAGACAGTCCACTTAGAAAGTAGAAAGTGCCCTGGACTGGAGTCAGCTCCTGAATTTGCCCAGATTGGTCAATGACCTTGGGCACTCTTCCCTCTCGGAGCGGGTCAGACCTGCATTCTCTGAGAATGCTTTCCAGCTCTACTGTTGCAGAGTTAAGCTTGATTCTACACTAGTTCTTCATTGTTTTTCTGTACAAAATCAATTTCAGTTCGATGTAAAGGAAATTCCCAAATTACTGTTTTGTATCTTGCGGAAGATGGCTTCCCACAGCTAATTTCTCAACTTCAGTTTCCTTCTTCTAGAAGCTTACTGTGTCCACATTTCAACTGCCTACTGGCACACGCCCGACTCCAAATATTTGTGCAGTTCCTGAGAAAGCCTCATTCAGCTAAGTACCTGATCGCGTCAACCTGCTCTCTAGTTCCAACATCTCAGAATATCCAAGCGAGGAAATATGCAAATACCAAAGTCACCCAGAGAGAATTCATCAGAGGAGGCAGTCACTGGAGGCAGGGAAAGAGGCTCCGGAGACAGATATTATCGCTGCTCGCTGGAGACAGGGAAATTGGGGTGGGGGAAGGGAAGAAGCTGGGGGTGGGGGCAGTGCTCACACCTTACAGCACAAGAGCAGATCAGCTGACTTACAAAGCTGGCATGAAGGCCCTTGCAGGGAGGTTGCTCTTGTTTTACAAGCAGGCAGAAAAGGGATATTATTAGAGGGCTTACCCCAAGTTGCTTTGCCAATAAATTCAGCACTCCTATTTGCCAACAAACTCCTACCATAGAATCGCTCTCCAGTGTGTTTTATAACATTGCAGAGTGGTTAGAATGTTCTAAATCAAAGCCAAAACTGTTGCCTTTGAGCCAATTCCAACTCACAGTGATCCCACAGGACAGAATAAAACTGCTCCATAGGATTTCAAAGGCTGTCATCTGCTCCTCAGAAATCCTATACAAGGTCTCTGTGAGTCAGAACCGGCTCAATGGTCCTTTATAGCAATCTTTACAGGAGAATCTTACACCTGCAGAGCGACTGGTTGATTCGAACTACCGACCTTTTAGTTAGCAACTGAGCAGCGAAACACTGCACTACCACCTCAGGGGCTTCCTTGGGAATTACTGCTCCATAGCAAAAGTGGTATGCAAAATTTTATAAACATAGGATCTCAAGTGCATAGGGGGGAAAAAGACAGGAAAAATGTGCCAACGCTAGCTCACTTCTGGGTGATGAGAGCAAGAAAAATTCTTCCCCTAATTTTCTTTACTTTCCAGTTTTCCACAAGTAATAAGTACTGCTCTTCTGATTTGAAGGAAAGGAAGGGAGGGAGGGAGAGAGGGCGAGAAGAAAGAATGAGAAAGAAAAAAACAAGAAAGTGGGGAGGGAGAAAGTAAGAGAAATAAGGAAAAGAGAAAAAACTGTTTTAAAAGTTTTGTTTTTAAGGACGTGTTTTTCGAAGGTAAGTTGTTGCCTTCAAAAAGCTCCTGGCAAAACAAAAATCCCTTGCCTAGAAAGTGCAGTTGTGAAGTGCCTTCGAGTCGGTTCTGACTCAGAGCGACCCTATAAAGGGTTTCTGAAGAACAACTACTGGGTTTGAACTGCCGACCTTGTAGTTTGCTGTCCAGTGCTGATTCTACAGCACCACATCAGAACGCTACCTAGAAGGTTCTGTCCATTAGTTTGTCTTCTTGGTTGACTATCATCTTCAAAAACTAGACCAACGACCAAGAACTTTCTTTGGTTCTCTGCAGCCTGGAGTCTTAGTTCTGACCCAGGCATAGGATCAATGTTTGCTGAATTGTACCCAAATCAGCCAACAGATCTCTGAAGAAACAGAACTCAGATAAGCTTTGAAAGAATAAGGTGGTTTGAGGCAGGGTAAACTCCAGGAATGATGTACTATGGGAGTCCCAGCAGGTCCCCTGCGCAGATTGGCAACTGGGAAAGTAAAGGGTCTTAAGCTTCTCCACTGCATAGCTTTGCCTTTAGCCAACCCTGTCTTAGAGCTCTGTAGTTCAAGGACATTGGAAATCCTTCTGTTGAACTCTGATTTCAAAGTTAACGCTGTTCACACAGACACCACATGCAAAGTGGAAGTGAGATGAAGGAAAACCGGAGACATTTCTTCAAAGCTGGTTGGGTCTCCCCCACCTGTATTGGTGACCTGATTCTGAGAGCTGAAGAAATCTCCAAGGCAACGTCAGTAGCTTTAAAGTTTGAGTGGGATCCCACAATATGACTCCGTAGTCTAAGGGAGAAGCAGAAAGCACAGCCAAGAAAGCTCAGGCACAGATTGGCAGAAGGACTTTGACAAAACACATTGCCACAATGTCGTCGTCTGGTTAGTCACCATAACACATGGACGAAGGGAAATGACTTATGTCAAGTGAATGAAAAAAAGATACTTCTTTGATTTTTCTCCTTTTTGGGCAAGCTGCTTACACATATAATTATACCTACTCATTTAATAAATATTTATTGAGTGCAAACCATGTGTTTGGAGCTGGAAATTGGTAATGAATAAAGCGATACTTCCTGCTCTCGTGGAATATGTGAGCTGGAAGGAATATCATTTACTATCTAGTTCAATTGCTGCATTTTATAGATCAAAAGATCTTAGCCTACAAAGTGGAAAGAATATGGCCAAGAGCACTCAGCTAGTGCATGTTCATCATTTTTTATACGATGAGGGTTTACACCTTGTGTCTGGGCTTTTCTTTGCCTGCAATGTGCTTGCCCTAATCCAGGAGAAGGGAACATCTGGCCTATGGGCTATGTAAGACCTGCAAAATCATTTAGGCTGTCCCTGCCAAGGCAACCACAGTTCCAGCAATCACATTAGGGGTGAGTTGATTAAATGTTTGGCCAAATACAGCAGATTAATTTTTAAGTTGATAATTTTGTATGGCCTGTGACTGGTGCTATAAATATCCAAATGGCCTTTGGCAGAAAAAATGGTTCTCTACTCCATTGATGAAAATTCTACTTACCTTCCAAGGATTCGTTCAAAAGTCGCTTAGTCTCTGTGAAACGTGTCTGTACACTCCTTTGGGTTCCCATAGGCCTCCCCAGGTCTGTCACAAAATCTGTCACAGTCCAACTTGAACTTTAGTGTATAGACATTTGTTTCCCCCCACCCCCCACCCCCTCCACAATTGATGCTGAGCTCCCTGAGAGCCGGTACAGTGACTCATGCATCACCGTATTGTTAGCACTGAGCATGGAGGGGTGGGTAGCATTTAAATTTTATACACATTGTCACGTTTAATTCTCACCAAACCCTTAGGTGGACATTGTTGTTGTTGTTAGGTGCCATCGAGTTGGTACCGACTCATAGTAGTCATATACAGAACAGAAGAAAACACTGCCTGGTCCTGGGCCAACCTCATAATTGTTGCCACGTTAGAGCCTATTGATGCTGCCACTTTGCCAATCCATCTCACTGGGGTCTTCCTCTTTTTCTCTGACCCTCCACCTTACCAAACATGTCTGATATTACTTAGTCGAATTTTAAAGTAGGAAACTAAGGCACAGAGACGTTAAATAATGTGCTGTAAACCACAAAACCAAGTGAAAAAGCCAATATTCCACCAGTTTTACCTAGCTTCAAAGCATGCTCCCCTCACTATACAATGTAAGCACCCTATCCTCCGTGGGGGTCAAGGATTATGCCTGTTTCATCCTGCTATCTCTGATACCTCGCATAGTGTCTAACATGGTGACATTCTATAGATCACTCAGACCAACCCAAATTCACTATTAGAAGGCCAAATTCACACTGGAATTTGTTCAGGTCACATTTTCCACAAGGACATGAATACCAGGAGTCAGGGATCTCTGGGGAAGTGGGCGGTCATCTTGGAGGCTGGCTCCCCCAGAGGGCAAGGTGTACAGACAGTCTCAAGTACCACTTAAACAGTTTTGCCATTATGATAAATTAATGGTGTGACACTGTAGGATAAGCACTAGATTACAAGGTTGGTTTCAACCTCAAGGTCGGTGGTTCAAACTCACCAGCCACTCCTCGGAAACCCTAAACCGGGTCGCTATGAGTCAAAACTGACTCGATGGCACTTAACAACAGTGATGTTGCTGCCAAAAGCCATTTCTCCTATAGCACTCTAGTCCCTCCACTGCAATGGCCACCCAGAACTCAGACACGATACTCAGAGTTATGAGGGTTATTAGGGAAGTTAACAGGCTATAATTCAGGGTCAGAAGGGTCCAGGGCACAGTTTTCCCAGTCAGAACAGCCTCCAATTAGCTGTGTCCACAGACAGGCCTCTTTCTGTCTGGTCAATGTTGCAACACTCTTTGAGGGCCATAGGACACACCCCTCCACCATAAGCCTCAACCTGAAGGCACTCGAGCTCTGTGGGTCAGCAAACCCAGTGTCCTGACCAATATTAAGGGCCTGGAGGCAGCCCATTCTGCAAATAAACCTCCTGCCTAAAGTCAGTCAGCTTTACTGATTCCGTGAGCTAGGAAATGCACTGTTCTGTCTTGTCTTCTGGCTCTTGGTTCTGCTGCTGCTTCTCTGCTACTCCTTCAGTGTCACAGCTTTCTGTCCCTGGGTATAGGAGGTCTCATTCAATCCACACACGCCACTCCTGGCTCCTCTAGGCTGATGTTAATGAGATCCCCTCTCCTGCTTCTGAGATGGCTCCTTTAATACCTATGCTAGTATTTCAAGGAGCTCTGGTAGCGTAGTGGTTATGAATCAGGCTGTGAACCGCAAGGTCAGCAGTTCGAAACTCCCAGCTGCTCCACGGGAGAAAGATGAGGCTTTCTGCTCCCGTAAAGATTTACAGCCTCGGAAATCCTGTACAGGGTCGCTATGGGTCGGATGGCACTTAACAACAACAACAACAACAACAACAACAATAATTACAATGAACTCTGTTAACAACCACAACTGAATCATATCATCCTATCAGTGTCTTCTCCCAACTTCTCTCACCCAGACCCAGCAAGGTAAAAACATTGTTTGGTGGAGTTAAATAAAGACTATGGGAACTAAATAATTCACTAACCCGAAGGTTTGAAGTTGGACATCTGGGAAGAGAGTCCTGATGAGCTACTTCTAAAAAATCATTCATTTAAAACCCTATGGAGCACAGTTCTACACTGACACACATGGTCGCCAAAATCAGAGTCAAACTGAGAGAAACTGTTGTTGTTATGTTCTGTGGAGTCGGTTCTGACTCATAGTGACCCTGTACAGGGTTTCCGAGGCTGTAAATCTTTATGGGAGCAGAAAGCCTCATCTTTCTCCAGCGGAACAGCTGGTAGTTTCGAACTGCTGTCTCTGAAGTTCACAGCCCTATTCGTAACCACTACGCTACCAGAGCTCCTTGAGAGAAACTGGTGGGTTAAAAATGTTCAAGGACAGAGATTCAAAGTAAACACACAATAAATTTAAATAATAAAATGGCAACCAAATAAAAAGGAGGTGTGGCACTGTTGGTTAATGCGTTGGACTGCAAAGTTTGCTTGAATCATGAAGTTGGTGGTTCAAATTCACCAGTTGCTCCTTGGAAACCCTATACAGGGTTGCTATGGATGGGAACTGACTCGATAGCACTTAACAACAATGATAAGCCTAGAGGGTCACTATAAGTTGGAATTGACTTGATCACAATAACAGGAATATAATCTCCTGGAGAAAGAGTCTAAAACACAATAGGTAGACAAGAAAGAAAGTCAGGTTGAGGATGGGAAACTGATGGGGTGACTGCAATCCAGGGATGGGCAAGGTTGGAGGGTTCTGGGACTATTCCAAAAGCAGAGGGCACAGAGGCAGTGTTTAGGAGGGACCTGGTACAGGGTGAATAGGTGAATAGGGCTAAGAAGAGTTTCGCTGGTTTAGATACTCGTTTGTATTCCTGATTCCCAAAGCAATTGTCAGAGGAACTGGCTTCCTACCAATTCACTGCCCAGAATCCATATTCTCCACCTTCCTCTAGCCCTCACTCCTTGCCTTGTCTCAGCTTCCAACTCCAGAAAACCAAGGAAAGCCCAGAGGACCCACATTTTCATGTTCTGTCAAGAAATAACCACACAGAGATCTCTGAGGAGATTTCCTCCACTGGATCCCTTTATGCATTCATTCATTCATTTGGCATGTTTAGAATAAGGGAAAACCAACCTCTCCATGTACCTACTTTCGTTTAGTGCATGCTGAGAGCTAGGTAACCCAGGCGCTTTCCACAGTGACTTGCCTTCTAAGAAGCTCAGAGCTCAATTCAGTGTTTGTGTTTTACCCTAGTTTATAAATTCCTTAAAAAGGGCAAGACAAAGGCGTGTGTTTATGATCTTGCTCCTACAGGGCCTAACATGGTGTTCAGCAAAGGCTTGTGGAAAGGAAATACAATGTTCAAGCATAACTCCCTGCCCCTCCACAATTTCCTTTTTCCCTTTGGATTTTTTTTTTTTTTTTAATCTGTTTTATATATGTGGATTTTTTTTTATTATTATTATTGTGACCTACCTCAAATCCTTTTTGTTGGCAGGCAGGGAATAAATGAATAAATAAACAAATAAATGAATAACAGACTCCCTCCTGCCTGGGGGGACTTGTGCAGGGTTTGGTCAGTTCTGCCTCCAGAAAGTCCACCCTAGCAAATACCGAGCGAGGGGACAAGAGTTTGGAAGCTCAGCGGGTTCCTCCTTTTTCCTTTCTATTCTTTTTTTTTTTTTTTTTTAAACCTAGATAAGCTTGGGTGCCTCAAGTAAATTCCCCCTTGATTGGTATGTTTCATCAGTTGAACTCTAATTGGTGCAAACAGGTAATTTGGAGATTACAAGATTTATTCTTCTATAACAGTGATTACTGATTGCTAATGATAGTGCTGATTTTTAGGTGTTTAAAACCCTGACAGTTACAATATGCATGTGATTTGCTACAGTGTCTTAGAGACTGCCTTCTACAGATCCCTGAGGACAGAGGCTGTGTCCTCCGTGAGCTCTGCCCAGATCCTGTGGAGGGGGTGAATGCATACTTATTAATATTAATAATAATAATAACCACAGACTGTAAACCCTTCGCCCAGAACACTGAGTCATGCAATCTGCTGGCAATTTCATGCATTTCAAAATGTATACCTTCTCTTACCAATGCCTAATTCAATGGGTTATTAGGATTATTAGCTCTAGAAATAATTGGCCTTAAAGGCATATCATAAAAAGACAAAGTCGTAAACCCTCCTCCCTGGCTTTTGGAGAGATTCTGTTTGGAAGCACTCAAAGGAATGAGAAAGCCTGAGTGGCTGCCTTCCTGCCACCCCAGGGAAAGGAGCTAAACAAGGCTGCCCTGGCCAGGTGCCAGTTCAGGAACCAGGCACCGCCTTTGGGCGCTTTCCCTTGTTATCCCATGTTAACAGGCCAGGCACTAACATGTCAAAACACCAGTGTGTGAAGTGAATGGAAAGTGGCAGTGCCCAGACAGGAAAGTTACCTCCACCCAGGCAGCCATGCACACAAGGTGTAGGCGGCCAGTCCTACCAGGATGAAGCTTGGCACATAGGTACCCTGGCCAATAAGAGGAGTAGATGTAGATAAACTCTGGCCAACTACCAGCGGGTGAGGTGTGGTGCCCAGATCATAAAAGCCACTCCCCCAACTTCAGAAGCTTACTCAATTTTCCTTTGTGTTAAGATTTTCAATATTATTGTTCATAAGTGCCATTGAGTTGATTCTGATTCACAGAGACCCTGTATGGAATTTTCAAGGAATAACTGGTGGGTTTGATCTGTCAACCTTACAGTTTGCAGTCTAGTTCTGATCCTACAGCACCGTACCAGGAGCCCAACTATACTTTCAGTATTGTTGTTGTTGTTAAGTGCCGTCAGGTAGGTTCCAACTCATAGGACTCTCTATAGGGTTTCCAAGGAGTAGCTGGTGGGTTTGAACTGCTGACCTTGTGGTTCAGACCGACATCGTGTTTCAAACCAACATTGCAGTCCAGTGCATTCATAGCACCATCAGCTGAATATACCACCTCCCATTGCCTGCATCTAAGGCTTCACACAAGGTCCCTGGGTGGTCCTGATCTACCCATGAGTGCCAAGGACGAAAGGTTTGACCATGTGCTTCCTTAAAGATTACTACCAAGGAAACCCTATGGAGCAATTCTAATCACCACAAGTCAGAATTGGCTCAATGGCGGTTGTTCTAGTCTTGTTTTTTAAGCCTTTGCACAAGCAGTTCAGTATGGATGTTGTGCTTTCCCCCTCACTTGCAAGACCTTCGTATTGGTCAAAGGTTAGCTCAACTCCACTTCCTTCCCCGATTCTCCCTTGCTTCCCTTTCCATGGTAAGTAATGCCTCCCTCCTCTGATCGTCCATGACATTCTGTTGGCTCTCTGGGATGGTGGTTACACTTTATCTGAGCAGTGGCTATTATCTGGGCATGTGTGTCCTCATGGGTCTGTGAGCTCAAATCCTAAAAAACCATACCTCAAAGACCCCCGTGCCCTCCATCCACCCTCAGCGCACATCCTTGCTTGTGGTCTGGCTCAATCCAAAGTTCTTCTCTGAGTTTATATAATCCTATAAGTTTATAGCTGACATGGACCAGCAAGGAAATATGTGCCAGTCCTTTATCTCATAGATGGAGAAACACAAGCTCAGATGGGTAGCTCAAGACCCATATGGACTTTCAGTAAATACTAGTGTCTGACAGAAGACGTTTTAGTTAGAAAGGTAAAAAAAAAAAAAAAAGAGTAATCTTTGTCACCTAAAAATTAATAAATACTTATAGACATTTTGCTCTCAGAAAAGAAGCACATCTTATGATTTAATCCAATGCTGTGGCCACCCCAGTTTCTTGGCTACATAACCACTGTTCTTCTGCATCCAATATTCAGAGCCATAGGAGCATAATGCCCTACCCTTGCATATATACTTTGTACTACTCAAAGTACTCTCAAGTATATTATTTGATCCTTAATGCAAAATAATACTAGCAGTGTCCCCAACTCTTCAAACAGGTCAGCTGTGTGTTTATTCTCTGACTAAGATGAAGTATCACAGGTTGTTAATGAGTCTTCCTCTAATCCTGACGCCACATTTTTATTCATAGAACCCAGCTTCTCGTATTATTTGCTCAGCATACAAATTAAACAAGTATGGTGAAAGAACACAACCCTGTCACACACCTTTCCCAATTTTAAAACATTCAGTGTTCCCATGCTCTGTTCGAACAACTGCCTCTTGGTCCAGGTAAAGATTTCTGAGAAGTATAATTAAGTGTTCTGGGATACTCATACTTCTCAATGTTGTCCATAGCTTGTCATGATCCACACAATCGAAATCCTTCACATAGTCAATAACGCATAGGTAAACATCCTTCTGGTATTCTCTGTTTTCAGCCAAGATCCATCCGACATCCGCAATGATATCTCTCATTCCACAGCTTCTTCTGAATCCAGCTTGAACCTCTGGAAGTTCTCTGTCAATGTATGATTAACAACCTGCGATATGCCAATGATACAACCTTGCTTGCTGAAAGTGAAGAGGACTTGAAACATACACTTATGAAGATCAAAGAGCACAGCCTTCAGTATGGATTGCATCTCAATGTCAAGAAAACAAAAATCCTCACCACTGGACCAATAAACAACATTCTTATCAATGGAGAATAGATTGAAATTGGCAAGGACTTCATTCTTCTTGGATCAACTGTCAACACTTGCAGAAGCAGCAGTCAAGAAATCAGATGACGTATTTCATTGGGCAAATCTGCTGCACAGGAACATTTTAAAGTATTGAAGAACAGAGATGTCAGCTTGAGGACTAAGGTGCGCCTGACTCAAGCCATGGTATTTTCAATAACCTCATATGGATGCGAAAGCTGGACAGTGAATAAGGAAGATCGTAGAAGAATTGATGCCTTTGAATTGATGCCTTGAGTGTTGGAGGAGTTGGAGGAGAATACTGAAAGTGCCATGGACTGTCAAAAGAACCAATAGATCTGTTTTGAAGAAGTGCAGCCACTCTGCTCCTTGGAGGCCAGGATGGCTAAGCTTCGTCTCTCATACTTTGGACATATTGTCCAGAGGAAACAGTCGCTGGAGAAGGATGTCATGCTGGGTAAGGTGGAGGGTCAGAGAAAAATAGGAAGACCCCCAACAAGATGGATTGGCCAGGTGGCATCATTGATGACGTCAAGTGTGGCAGTGGTAGTGAGGTTGGCCCAGGATCAGACATTATTTCGTTCTGCTGTGCATGGGGTTGCTATGAGTCGGTTCCAACTCGATGGCACCTGACAACAACAACAACAACAACAAGATGAAGTAGGTATTTGACAATGTGCTAAACTCCACAGAGCAGGGAATGAGCAAAGATCATTGTCCTCTTCTTCCTCTCTTAACAGGAGCTCTGATTGACTTTAGCAACTTTATTGTATTATCATTATGTAAGGCAAAGATGAGTTTCTCTAACTTTCTCTCCCTAAAGAACTTTCAAAGAATCAAACCAATAAAGTCTTTGCCAAAGGGTTTTTGGTGTTGTTAAGTGCCAATGAGTAAGTTCCAACTCATAGTGACCCTATATAGGGTTTCCGAGGAGTGATTTGATGGGATTGAACCACCAACCTTGCAGTTAGCAGTCCAATGCTTATCCTACAGCACTGTCTTCAAGGGTATGAAGGCAAAATCAACTATTGTCACAAGTCAACATTCCCTAGAAAGTTTCTTGGATCTTTATGTCCTTTTAATACTAAAATTTGCAGAATTACATTTTATTTCTCTCCCTGTTCCTCTCAGCACCCCAACACCTGTTTTGAGCAATTCCCACTTACATGCACACCCAGAATCTTGCTTAAATGTAACTTGGGTTGTCACTTTGCATTCATTTTCAGTCATCTCCAATTATCCCAAGAGAAGTTTGGGCTACGGTCTTAGAGTAGGAGGCTAGTACAATTCCTAAAGTCTGGGTCTGTTGATTTCAAGAAGGAACCCCAGTAGAACTTCCCAGGTGAGCAGCTGGGCATGGGCCCAATGAGCTTGTTCCCTCAACTTTGCTGCTGTGTGGCCTTGCGTATGCAAGAGCTGAGCTGCCAAGAACAGGCGCCAATCTCTGCCATCTTGGTGGCATGGAAGATTGAAGAGGGCAAAGGGCCAAATGACTTCATGAGTCTCTCCAACTGCTCCTGCCACTGCTCCTTTCTGTGACATCAGAATGATGGAAGTGGGTGGGCCCCTCAAGTTTCTAATTTGAGAGAAAGACTCTCAGCTGTGTGTTCTCCTGTTCGCCACCTCTTTCCTTCTAACATCCACAAGCCAGGGATAGGGCAGTGACATCCACCCAGATACCATGTTCCCCAGAGAAAACAGGCAATGGGCCAGAAGCTCACAGGGGCACCTTGAAGGATAAAGTGTGTCTTTCCTACATCGTGGAAGTAGCCCAGCCCTGGTGAGGACATGCCTTGGCAGAGAAAAGGCCCTCAGACTGTTGATACTGTATCTCTCACAGCATCAAACAGTACCGGCAGGCACAGGCCCCAAACTCCAGACTCCACTAATAACTGTGCCAACCCCCTTAAGGCCATGACAAACTCTCCCAAAGCTCAGGTGAGCTCACCAGGTACTGCTGCCAATCTAACTACCCAGGCAGCAGAAGATGTTGGGGCCCAAAATGCAGAGCTTTGGCTCTGTACTCCTTCACTTCAGAGTATTCTTGAGAACACTCACAGAGGAAAGTTGGAGCCTACTATAAGACCAATCAGAGGCCCTCATGCTCTGTCCCCTCAGCAGACCACAGATCCTCTCCCTAGATAATAATCTACATAGTGATGACACAATCTTGCTTGCTGGAAGTGAAGAGGATTTGAAATATTTACTGAGAAGATCAAAGACTACAGCCGTCTGTTTTGCACTAATGTTCATAAGGTTTTCAGTGGCTAAACATTCAGAAATTGTCTGCCTTTCCTTCTTAGTGAGTCTTAGTCTGGAAGCTCAACTGAAGCCTGTCTACCATGGGTGACCCTGCTAGTATTTAAAATATTGGTGGCATTCCAACATCATGGCAACAAACAAACCATCACAGTATGACAAACTCACAGATTAGTGGTGGGTTAGGTTCTTAGAGATGTCATGATGAATTACCACCTATCACATAGTTTAAAACAATAGATATGTTGTCTTTCATGGTCCTAGCCACCATTTGTCTGCCAATTTGTCCTACTGGGATTGGCTTGCATATTGTTGTGATGTTGAAA
>NW_006408624.1:6619246-6621055 GCF_000296735.1 Chrysochloris asiatica
TATTCAACCACTAAAGCCAGTGATGATAAAACTGAAGAATTCTACTAGTCTGGAATTGATCAAACATGCAATCAAGTTGTAATTATAATTACTAGTTATTAGAATACAAAGATTGGAAACAAAGACGAAGGATCCGCAGTTGGAAAATATGGCCTTGGTGATAGAAATGACACTGGAGATCGATCGTATGATAGAATTTTGCAACACAAATGACATTCATTGTAAATACTTTTTTTAAACAGCATAAAAGTCAAGTATACACATGGACCTCACCAAATGGAATACACAGAAATAAAATTAGCTACAACTGTGGGAAGAGACCATGGAAAAGCTTCATATCATCAGCCAAAACAAGGCCAGGGGAAGACTGTGGAACAGACCATCAATTGCTCATAAGAAAGTTCAGGCTTAAGTTAAAGGAAAAATTTAAATGTCCACAAGAGCCAAAATATGACCTTAAACATATCCTACCTGAATTTAGAGATATCTTAAGAACAGATTAGATACATCAGACACTTATGATCAAAGACCAGAAAAGTTGCAGGGTAACATCAAAAACATACAGGAATAAAAGCACAAGGTCATTAAGAAGGCAAGAAAGAAGGAAAAGACCAAAATGGATGTCAGAGGAAACTCTGAAACTTGCTCTCCAGAATAGAGAAGCTAAAGGAAATGGAAGAAATGAGAAGGTAAAGGTGCTAAACAGGAGCTAGAATATAAAGACAAATATTAGAGTGAAATGTGCACTGGAGTTAGAAAACAACTCAGCATTCCTCAAGCTGAAATAATTGAAGTAAAAATTCAAGCCTCGACTTGAAGTATTGAAGGATTCTGTAGCATAAAGGAGTCCTGGTGTGGCACTGTGGGTTAATGCACTGGACTGTAAGGTAAGTTTGAACCACAAGGATGGAGGGGGTTCAAGCTCATCAGCTGCTCCTTAAAAACCCTATACAGGGTCACTATTGATAGCACTTGATGGCACCTGACAACAACAACAACAACCACAAAAATGGACTAAATATTGAATGATGCAGAAAGTGTCAAAAGAAGATGGAAGGAATATCCAGTCATTGTACCAAAAAGAAATGTTCAGTGGCTACAGCCAGACCAGCACAGGGAATCAGCGCTAAAAGTGGTACAGTGACATTTGCAAAAGGAAGTGCGGGGGATTCTACACATTTTTTCCTCCTCTTCCCTGCCGTGCCTTCTTTGCCCAGCCCAGATGACTTCAGGCGAGTGGGTACACAACCTCCCAAAAAAGTCCAGTGCTGACCCCACAGTTTTCTCACAGCACAGAGAGAAAAATCTTGTTGGCTGTTTATGTTGTCAGCCCTTGGGTCCCAGCCCTAAAGTTAACTTGTGCAGGACCCTTTACTCTGGCCAATCCAGCAAGAAAAAACCTGGTCTGGCCTGACAGACAAACCATATGAAAATCTGTAAAACCCCAACATAAAAGGACGCAACTATCTCTAGAATTACACTGTTCACACACAGAACTGACCTTCAGAGACAAAAATAGTAGCAATCCTTTTCCCATTAACTTCTCAATATCTATCTGCATACCTCTACAATGGTGACTAAAGCAGGGACCTGAGCAAGTAGACACTCCCACCCATTGCTGGAGACTCCTACAGTGCACACATATTGCCTGTGTAGCAAGGCAACTGGCCAGTTGGCCACAGATTTATTTTTGTTTCAAAGTGGTGGTTTTTGTCTCTGCTTTTATATTGCTTCTGCTTTTGATCCTTTTGATCACACATTTTTCCAGAGGTGGGAGCTTTTTCTCTCTACATTACCCAAGAAGAGACA
>NW_006408624.1:6625210-6636586 GCF_000296735.1 Chrysochloris asiatica
AGCTAAGCCCGACCACATTCAATAAACCCCTGTGAACCCTGGTGGAGACCCGGATGGCCAGCAGTACGGCAAGACCTGGGGACTCCTGGAGGCAGGGACATGGCCACAGAGGACTACAGCGGAGAGTGAAGTTTCCCCTGATATGAAGTGAGGAGAGATACACAAGAACACCCATACTTGCAGGTAATACCCACTTGACCTGGCTTTGATGTCTGGATGATCAGAACTCCACTAGAAGAAGAAAGAAGTTGGGGAGGGGAGGGGGAGGAAGAGTAACCTGCTACATTTGATGAACTTTACCTATACTTATGGATGTAGTAGCTCAAAAAAGGGAACAAATCTTTACAGCGAGGATCATTCCCACCCTCTCGGTACACAGGGTTGACAGGGATGGGAAACTTAGACATTGGCTACCCAAAATGGGGGGGGGGGGGGCGGGGGTTATAAAGGCAAGAAGTGATGGGCTTACAAGGTTTCAAGAAGGAGCCTAGTTCCAGACAGGGCAGGGGAAGGTAGAATCACCACTGAATGATTTCCAATCCTTTGGGACCGGGCTGGAGAAAGGAAACCAGCTGGCACTGAATCAAGTCTGTCTCATGGTGACCCTATGTGTGTCAGTGTAGAAAATGCTCCAGAGAGTTTCAACGGTTGATTTTCTGAAGATCACTAGGCCTTTCTTCTGAGGAGCTTCTGGTGGACTCAAATCTCGAACCTTTCAGTTAGCAGCCAACCATGTTAATCATTTTCACCACCAATACTGTCATTATTGTGGTTTCAAGTGTCATCGAGTTGGTCCCAACTCATAGTGACCCTGTTTTCAAGGAGTGACTTGTGGGTTTGAACTGCCAACTTGGAGGTTAGCAGTCCAGTACTTTATCTTAGAGTGCCACACCAGGACTCCAATACTATTAACTTTTAAATACAGAACAAGAGATTTAATTTCACAAAGACAAAATAACTACTCCAGGCCACCGAGTTGATGAAAAACACAACTAGCATAGTTTGGGGTCTTCTCATCCCCAGTCCAATGTATGTTCCACTATCCTAGACCACTTCACATAATATCTGTGCCTAATTAAGATCAGGGAGTAAAAAGATACCATGAGAAAGTAAAGTGCCTCCAATTGTCTAGTGTTTAAAGTGGTCAAGCTAGTTATCAAATACCCAGTACTGAAATTGTTTATGTAATTTACACTGGGGAGACAAGGAGAAATAAGATCTGGTCTCTGTTCTCAAGGAGGCTCCAATTTGGTGAAGACCTAAATACATAAACAAGCACATGTAGTAAAAAGTTACACACACTTTGATGGAAGATTGTAGAAGTCAAGGTTGGGGAACAATGGATGGAGTGGTCATGGCCAACGGGTGAAAGGGGATTAGGAAAGACTTCAAGGAATAGATAACATTTGGAAAGAGTCTTTAAAAAGAAGCTGATGATGCTAGATCAGGGTGAAACCATGTGAAAAATGACAGTGCATTGGTTTTCTCAGGTTGCTGTAACAAGTACCACCAGGTGGGTGACTTATAAGAACAGAGATTTATTATCTAGCTGTTCTGAAGGACGAGTCAGAGATAAGGGTGTCAGCCATATTGATCTATTTTGAGGGCTCTGAGGGGGATCTGGGCAATGCCTGTCTCCCATCTTCTGATGAAAGCTGCCCATTCTTGGTGTTCCCTGGCTTATAGATCACTCCGATTGCTTCCTTTGTCTTCAGATGGCCACCTTCCCTTCTTTATAATGAGTTATATTGGACTAGGATCCACCTTGCTCAAGAAGGGCTTCAGGTTAATTGGCAACATTTTCAAAAGCCGTGTTTCCAAACAAGGTCACATTCATAGGTATGGGGTTGGGGATTAAGGACTTCAACCTATCTTTTTTTTTATCATTAAACAATAAAATGTGGACTTTTTCGTCTCCATTGTTTCTTTTCTTTTTTAATGTTTTATTGTGAATTATGTGATAGTTTACATGGAAGAACATTAGCTTTACATTCATCCTATCATATATCATTTCATTGCCATGGTTACAATCCCTTCCATGCATCATCAACCAACCAAAAGGTATACCTTGCACCCCTTCGTCAGCATGCCCCCGGTCATCAGCACACAGCCCCTCTCGCTCTCTGGGTCTAAAGTCCCCAGCCACTCTATCTCTCCATGTCATCACATCTGCCTCCATCTCTGGCATCACTGCTTCTCTGGGTAGGGTCCCGTTCTCCACTCTTCTCCCTTGATGGTCCCAGGGAGCTCTACTCCTAGATTGCAAAGTCAATCACTCCCCTCTTTTTGCTAAAAAACATCTACCTTTACATTTCCAACCCTCACAATCAGTCCTGATAACAATTATTCACTATTGTATCACAAGAGACCCATCTGCATCTCCTTTCATCAGTCTCGCCCAGACAGATTGGATACTACTCAGTGAAGATTCTACCTTCCTCCACACCCTCTGGATCTAGGCTCCCTCTTGAAAGCTTGTAAGCCAGTCACTTCTTGCCTTTGTAGTCCCCCCTTCCCATTTTGGGTAGCCAATGTCCAAGTTGCCCATCCCTGTCTGTGTCTGGAGGGGATGGGAATGATCCTTGCTGTAAAGATTTGTTGCCTCTCTCGAGCTACTGCATCCATAGGAGTAGGTCAAGTTCATAAAATTGTATCAGATTACTCTTTTTTTCTGCTTCTTTCTTCTTCTAGTTGAGCTCTGATCATCCAGTCATTAAAGCCCAGTCAAGTAGATATTATCTGCAAGTGTGGGTGTTCTTATGCACATGCCCTCACTTCTTATCAGCTGGATGCTTCACTCTCCACTCTAGTCCTCTGTGGCTATGTCACTGACTCTGGGCCGAAGAGTCCCCAGGCCTTGCCACACTGCTGCCCAACCAGGTCTCCACCCAGGTTCACAAGAGTCTATTGAACATTGTAGGGCTCAGCTCACAGCTTCATTGCTGTTTTTCCCTCACTTGCCCTTATCGGTGACGAACGTGGTCACTAATCAGAACATGTATTCTCATTGAGTCTTAGTCCTGGAAGGAGGTTTGCCCTGAGGTGACCTGACCACTTGTCTTGATGTCTCCTGGGTGAGCAACTTGCCTGTTCTTGTAATAATCAGTCGGACTGCCTATATTGCTTTGTATTTTTCCTGTAGGTCTTTCTTTCAAGAAGTATCTTCTGATCTTCTAGCTGCTCCAGACTGGTCTGCTTGTCCTTTCAAGTGGAAATTTCCCACCTCAGAAGATTCTGGATGCTGTTCAGGATTCCACCTGTGGTCTTATGTAATGCAGAGGCTCAGCAGGAAGTCTCCTTCACTGTTGTAGCCCCATTTTAGGTATTCCAATCAGTTATAGGCAGAAGATGGACTACAAGTTTTCTATGGTGATATTTCTGGCTATTCCTTTCTCTTCCCCTCAAATGTCTATTTTATATTGGTATGCAAGGGAAACCAAGATTCAAAAGACAGCCAAGCATCTTAACATTATTTCCCCCCTTTTGCCCATTCCAACCATGTCTCAATCCCTGTTGTTCCAAAGTTGTGCATACATCATTATTTACCTCTGTCCCACTTAGCTCATGCAAACCTGCCTAATTGTTTCCCCATCCACTTTGTTCTTTCATTCCCCTCCCACTTCTTGTGTCTATTCCCTATCCTGTGTCTATTCCCTGCCCCATGCTCCACCTTTCCCTCCCTCCCCTCACCTCACCCCCTACATCCTAGTAACCAACAAAGAATCTCCCTCTCCACTTTAGTATGAGTTCTTTTTCTTAGTCTTTTACAATAGTGGTCCGATGCATTATTTCTCCTTTTGTGACTGACTAATTTCACTCAACATAATGTCCTCAAGTTTCATCCATCTTATGAGGTGATTTGCAGCTTCCTTGCTATTCTTCAAGGTAGCATAATATTCCATTGTGTGTATGTACCACAGTTTGTTTATCCATTCTTCAGTTGATGGGACCTTAGGCTGTCTCCATCTTTTTACTATTATAAATAGTGCTGCTATGAACATTGGTGTTCATATATCTACTCATGCTATGGCTCGTATTTCTTGTGGGTAAATACCAAGTAGAGGATTGCTGGATCATAAGG
The DNA here is from genome assembly GCF_000296735.1 of Chrysochloris asiatica. NCBI lineage: Eukaryota > Metazoa > Chordata > Mammalia > Afrosoricida > Chrysochloridae > Chrysochloris > Chrysochloris asiatica. The sequence goes on from NW_006408624.1 coordinate 6,629,292, forward strand.
TATTTCTATTTCCAACCTTCTAAAGAAGCGCCATATTTCTTTCCAGAGAGGGTGGATCATTTTGCAATCCCACCAGCAATACAAGAGTGTCCCAGTCTCTCCACATCCTTGCTAGCATTTATTGTTCTCTACTTTTTTGATCTTTGCTGTTATTGCTGGTGTGAGTCAACCTATCTTTTTTGAGGGACACAAATCAATCCATAACAGATAGTATTCAGGTTGTTGTTGTTGTTAGGTGTCATCGAGTCGGTACTCGCTCATAGTGACCTTATGCACAACAGAATGAAACATTGCCTGGTCCTGGGCCAACCTAACAATCCTTGCTACACCTAAGCCCATTGCTGCTGCCACTGTGCCAGTCCATCTTGTTGTGGGGGTCTTCCTCTTTTTCTCTGAACCTCCACCTTACCAAACATGATATCCTTCTCCAGTGACTGGTCCCTCCTGGCAATATGTTGCAAGTATGAGAGATGAAGTTTGGCTATCCTGGCTTCCAGGAAGCACTCTGGCTGCACTTCTTCCAATACAGATCTGTTTGTTCTTTTGGCATCCCCTGGTACTTTCAATATTCTACAACATCTTGCATCAAATGCATCAATTCTTCTACAGTCTTCCTTATTCATTATCCAGCTTTCTCATGCATATGAAGTTATTGAAAATACCATGGCTAGGGTCAGGCTCACCTTAGTCCTCAAGCTGACATCTTTGCTCTTCAACACTTTAAAAAGGTCTTGTGCAGCAAATTTGCCAGTATTCAGGTAACTGGCAAAAATGAAATAAACTGTCTCCTAGACAATGAATTATTCTCAATGTTAAGATTCCAGAATTTAGTCAATGTATCATGGATATATATGGAGTCCTGGTGTGCTGCTGTGAGTTAATGCGCCAGATTGCAAAGCCATTTGAACTGCAAGGTTGGTGGTTCAAGCTCACCAGCTGCTCCTCAGAAATCCTATGCAGGGTCACTGTGGGTCAGAACAGACTTGATGGCACTTCACAACAACAACAACTTCATGGATATAAAAAGAAAAAGCCCCAGAAGATCTTATGCTGAAATCTTCAGTGTGAAGGGAACTAGTGTCTGTAGTTTACTCTAAAATGGTTAAACCAACAATCAGGGCCATTAGAATGTATGTGCATGTGTGTTTCAATATATACGTATATAGAAAGAGAAAAAGAGAAGTAAATGTGGGAAAATGTCCATTGATGAAGTCAGAGAAATGTTATAAAACCATCTACTGCTGCTGGAACTTTACTGTTGTTGTTGTTAAGTGCCATTGAGTCAGTTCTGACCCATAGCGACCCTGCATAGAGTTTCCAAGGAGTGGTTGATGAGCTTGAGCCACCAACCTAACGGTTCAAAGTGACCTTGCAGTCAGCACATAAACCCATTGCAACACACCAGTATGTCTGAAACTTTTCCAAAATGAAGAATTTTAAAAGACCAGAACTGAATAAAGACAGGAACTAGTCATTTAAGAAATAAATAGGACTAAAAATTATTGGCTTAAGATATCCTTATATAGCCTTGCTACTCAGCAAGAAAGGAAGACAGGATGGATAGAGCAAGTAGCAGTTACTAGGAAGAATAAAACTGTTTTATCTTATAAACAAAAAAACAAAACAAAACAAAAACCAACCACCACAATATTCACTGGCGTTCACCATGCAAACTAAAGGGGGAAGACAGAGGAAGTGTGTAGCAGGCAGAAGGAACTACATGAGCAAGAGCCCAGAGCCTAGCCAGCCTGGTGCTTGCTGGGTGAGCACGACTGCTGAGTGTGAATTGGAGCAAAAGCTGAAGCTGGAAAGGTTTACAAGGACCAGCTCACAGTAGCAGACCTTGCCAGCTACACAATGGAGCTTAAAGCCCATTTGAGAGCCAATTGGGATTCACTGGAGGGTTTCAAACAGCAGAATAACTGAGATTCACATGTGTGGAGGATGGCAGCAGTGTGCGTAGTTGATTAGAGCAGAGGGGCCAGGACCATATGTGAGATGTGCTGCAAATAATTTATCATGAGTAATAGTTAAAGACCAAAGAGGGTTTACTTATTTTAATAAATTAGAGTGGATTCAAGGTTAGGCTTATAATAGCACCACATCCATCCACTTGCATTCTAATTGCTTTAGTTGTACCACCAGGTAGAATATATAACAGGGAGTATGCCCAGCGTGTGCACACCATGTGTATCACAGCCAAGAAAAGGTTAGGAGCCACTGGATTCGATGGGTAAAAGAGCAGAGAAGGTTTATCAGCTGGAGCCCTGCAAAAATTAGGAAAAAAGTGATAAGGATTTAAGACTCACAGTTTTCAAATATTTGAGGCATTGAACGCTCTTCAAACAAAATATACAACAGATAAACGTGCAACTGCTTTGACTGAAGCAGAGGTGGGAAGCCCACAATCCTGCCTGTTCAATACCCCTTGTCGCCTCAGACCCCAACCTCAGCAGCCATTGAAAGGACTCTAAGAACAGTTTGAAAGTCAATGACCTAAATGAGGGGAAGAGGGTAACATTGGAAATCTAGAAAGGAGTTGAGATACGTGGAAAGTTAAGAATCAACTGTTGAAGATGAGTAAGATTGTTAGGATAGAAGTCCAGAAGCAGGTTCTTAGAGAAAAATAAAGACTTAAATTATGAGCATGCTGAGGTAGAGATGCATAGGAGACACAAAGCTACTAGGCAAGGAAATAGATGGTTCTAGGGTTTCACCTGGAGAAATAAATTGAGAGTTCATCATCAGCAATGGATGGATACTGAAATTTAGGGAAAAAATAAAAGCATTCCCCCAAAAAGCCACGGTAGGAAAAAGAGGAGAGGAGAGAACCTAGGATGAGATCCTGGTTAACAAGAGCATGTCATAGTTTGTTAGAGAGGCAGGAAGATAAGCAAATTTATGATGTCTTAGAAACTAAGGAAAGAGAGAGAGAAAAAAGAGATCATCAGTGCACATTTCTTATATTCCCAAAGCACTTTGATTATATTCACAGTCTCACATCCATCATAAAGAATTATGTATCACGAGCTCAGAAACTTCCTATCCACTTCAGCTGAACTCAGAGGTAGGTATTTTCTCATTCAGAACTACACCCCATGATTAACAGAGGCTCTGAAATGCAAGTACTTAGTAAGTATTTGTTGAATGAGTGAATTAATTAATGCATCTTTAAGAATTATTTGGGGAAAGCATTACAATAGCTTTACGAGCTGAACTGCACTATTGAAAGAATTAAGGTAAATTTGAGGATCATTTAGAATGTTCCTGAGGAGAAGAATCATACTAGACTGTTGGCCCACCCACCTCAAGATATAAGGAGTAATAGAAACAAAAGGAAGCCAGTCCAGGTGGGAGATATGACCCAGAAGCACAGGTAGATAAAATTGCAGAGAATGGAACCAAGGAGCCATGAGGAAATTCTTGAATGTGATTAAGAAATATCTAATATAATAAAAACAAAACTCTGGATTTGAGTTCTTATTGTATTATTGAAACTATTTTTGAGAAATGAGGCAGACAGCCCTGAAGGGAATATGTATCAATGCAGAATCAGAAGTAAAGCAACCAGGAGCTCCTTCAGCCCTTCTCCTGACCCTATAACCAAACTCCAAGCTGCAGCAATGTTTTCTTCTTCCATGCAACCAGATGGGGCAAGAAGGGCAAAGATCCCCGAAGGGAAACCAAATACAAGGGGACTTCAAACAGTTTGTGGTAAAATTGAATTAGAAGATAATGGAATTTTCCCACGAACTTTTAAAAGACCTCTTGCACAAAATCTTCCTGGGAGATAGGGTATCTTATGTTCAAGAACAGAAAAAGAACATCAGAGGTACTAAGCCAGATCCACTGCCAGAAGATCATCTGCCCCTTAAAAAAACAAAACAAACAAGGAAGCCATCTATGATCGATTTGCTTTTTATGTTATTGTAAATAAACAATGTTGTTGTTATTGTTGTGAAGTGCCATTGAATTGGTTCTGACCCATAGCGACCCTGTATAAAGTTTCCAAGGAGCAGCTGGTAAGCTTGAACCACTGACCTTGGGGTTCAAACAGCTTTGCAGTCTGGAGCATTAACCCACAGCACCACACAAGGACTCCAAATAAACAATGTTGTTGTTAGGTGCCATCTAGTCGTACTTACTCATAGCGGCCCTATGCACACACAGCAGAACGAAGCACTGCCTGATCCTGGGCCAACTTCACTACTGTATGTTGTTGTTGTTATGTGCCATGGAGTCGATTCCGACTCATAGCAACCCTGTACAGGGTTTCCGAGGCTGTAAATCTTTATGGGAGCAGAAAGCCTCATCTTTCTCCAGCAGAACAGCTGGTAGTTTCCAACTGCTGACCTTGCAGTTCACAGCCTGATGAGTAACCACTGTGCTACCAGAGCTCCTTAGACATCGATAATTACATAAAAACAATAGACTTTGTTTCTTTTGCTTCAATCTATAAAACTCTGTCTATCGGGTGTGAATTGCCATCAAGTCAGTTCCGACCTATATCAATCCTGTGTGTAGGGTTTCCGAGGAGCAGCTGGTGAGTTTGAACTACTGGCCTTGCTGTTCAAATGGCTTTGCAGTCTGGAGCATTAACCCACAGTGCCACACCAGGACTCCATCAGGTAAGGGGAGGTTAAAGCATGATACTGCTTGGGAAGATATGGGACTCTGATTTCCATAAATAAATAGTATGTTGACCAAGAACACATCTAAGCAGCTGTGCCCTGCTCTCTAACCCAAGTAAGAGGCTAACACGAAGGACAAGTGAGAGCTGCAGTAACATTATTTCCTCTCTACGATGGGATAATTCTAACAATGCAGACCACTTCTCTGGCCACGCGTCTTCCAGACTTCTGGGCACGACGTGTGCTGAAAGTTGTTCTTTCCAACGCAACTTCCAAATGGTCTCAGCATGAATCGGAGCATTCTGATCACACATTTCTTGGCTACTTTTCAGTGTTTTATCACTTTGCTTGAGTTTAGAAAGTGCCCCCCCCCCAATTGGATGGGTAAGATCAAAATCTGATACAGATGAGAATTTACAATAGAAAATGACCTCAAAGTTGCTGAAAAATGGAGGGATTCATAACGGAATCAAGAGGTAAAAAATGAGACTGGGAAAAAAACCAGCCTCTTAGCATGCAGAGGTTTTAAGTATGATATGGAATGTCTTAATTTTCCTCTTTTGATTTATTGGCATTTTCTTTTTCTTCAATGAACTGTTACAATTTTTAAATAATACAATCCATAGTACAAGTTATTTTGAATAAAAATAGAACAAATTACCCAGACTTAAGTACTGCTGTAGTGCAGTGAGTTAATACGCTGGATGATGAGGGAGATCGGTTTGAACTGCAAGGTCGGAAACCCTGTACAGGGAGGGTTGCTATGAGTCAAAACGACTCAACAGCAGTTAACAACAACAACATCAAATATCCTAATGTAAGATTGCTTACATTAGGGGCTTCTATATGTACCATGAAAGACAACAGACTTCAATGTATTTATAGCTAAATGTGAAAAATTAAATAGCATTCTTTATGAATGAGAAGAAAAGGTAATAGGTACTATGCTGCTAGCGACTACGTTACTACTGTAAGGTAGTTAGTTGTTGTTGCTAAGTGCTATTGAGTTGGTTCCGACTCATAGCGTCCCTGTATAGCATTTCCAAGGAGTGGCTGGTGAGTTTGAATCACTGACCTTGCAGTTCAAAATGACCTGTTGAGTGCATTAGCCTATGATTGTTGTTGTTAAGTTCCATCGAGTCAGTCCCAACTCATATGACCCTGGATAGGGTTTCCGTGGAGCAGCTGATAGGTTTGAACCATTGACACCAGGATTCCTATTCTTTGATTGTTGTTGTTGTTGTTATGTGCCGTGGAGTCGGTTCCGGCTCATAGCGACCCTACACAGGGTTTCCAAGGCTATAAGTATTTACGGGAGCAGAAAGCCTCATCTTTCTCCTCTGGAACAGCTGGTAGTTTTGAACTGCTGATTCTGAGGTTAGCAGCCTGATTCATAACCACTACACTACCAGAGCTCCTTTATTCTTTGTGCAAACAAGACAATTCATTAATTTAGGAGTTGGGTTGCTGGGTTTGAATCTTGGCTCCAGAAGTACTTGAAAGCTCTAGGATCATGGCCAATTCACTTGATCTTTTAAGGCCTCAGTTTCCTTATCTTATTATTCCTTACACAGAAATAATACTATTCACTTCATGGAACTATGAGAATTCAATGAGTTAATTCACGTAAAGTATTCATCCCAATGCTTAGTAACTGCATGACAGCTATCCACTCATTGCCATCATCATTAATATCATGCCATCAAGTGGTTTATCCCACATCAACATTGTGAGGCAAACAGTGTAGAAATAGTCGCATTTTAGAGATAAATGAAGAGGGGCTCAGAACATACCACACTGAAACCAATATTACATAACAAAGAAGTAACCAAGTGTTTTTTCTACCATCAGAAACAAAGCAACTTTTTACACAGAATTCTGGTCCCTGGACAAATGTTTCTATTATTGAGAAACTTGTCTGCCTTCATCCATTTGAAATGGTTTACTGTTCTTTACCTTTAGCAAAAAGGGAAACAATGGCACAAATAAGTATTAGCCCAGTGTAGGGCAGACCTAGAAATCAGGGCCAGAACCAGGAACAGAAGCCAGATGCCCCAACTTCCATAGCTGAATGTCATAGAAGCATCTAGGATGACCACAGTCTGCAGAATATTTCAGCAGTAGTTACGTCTTCAATGTGAAGTACCAAAATCATGCAACACCAGCTCCTTGCCACACAGACCAGTGAAGCCCTTCAGGTGTGAATTGCTGTAAGTGTGGGAGCTCCTTCCTACTCCAGAGGCAGGAAAGAGAAAAGACTGAGCTGGAACTCATGTAAAGATGACTGTTGAAATTCATTACAAGGAGAGTTACACATTCTCTGAAAAGAGACATATTAGGTACTTACAGCACTGTATTTCAAGATAGATCTTAAATAGTCTTTTTGACAATGAATGTGGCAACATTTGTCATGCCTAGCATAGTAAACGATATGATTATTCCATTCAAAATGGCCAATACCAGTCCTTTTCAGCTCCCTGATCACTAGGACATCAATCATTCCGTGTTCTATTTTACTTTGACAACTTCCAATTATCCTAGCTTCATACGTCACACATTCAAATTCTGATTATTAATGGACGTTTGCAGCAGTTTCTTCTCATTCTGAGTCATGCCACATTAGCAAATGAAGGATCTAAATACGTTATTCCATCCACATCACTA
>NW_006408624.1:6637891-6638922 GCF_000296735.1 Chrysochloris asiatica
CTTTTGGTCTATGTACAGGTTCCTAATGAGCACAATTAAATGTTCCGGAATACTCATTCTCTGCAATGTTGTCCACAGCTTGTTGTGGTCCACACATGACAAGCATAGTCAATAAAACACAGGTAAAAATCTTTCTGGAATTCTCTGCTTTCAGTCAAGATCCATGTGACATCAGCAGTAATATCTTTTGTTCCACATCCTCATCTGAATCCATCTTGAACTTCTGGCAGTTCTCTGTCAATGTACTGTTGTGTGGTTTTTGAATTATCTTTAGCAAACTTTTATTTGCATGTGATATTGAAGATATTGTCTGATGATTTCGGCATTCTGTTGGGTCACCTGTCTTTGGAACAGGCACAAAAATGGATCTCTTCCAGTCAATTGGCCAGGCAGCTGTCTTCCAAATTTCTTGGCATAGATGAGTGCCTACAGTGCCACCTCACTTTGTTGGAAGAGTTCAATTTGGATTCCATCAGTTTCCAAAATGTTGTTCTTTGTCAATGCCTTCAGTATACCTTGGACTGTCTCCTTCAGTATCGTTGGCTTTGATCATATGCTGCCTCTAGAAGTGGTTGAACATTGACTACGTCTTCTTGACACAGTGACTCTGCGTATTCCTTCCTTCTTCTTCTTTTTTAAGTTTTTATTGTGAATTGAGAGTTTACATGGGAGAACATCAGTTTTACAATCATCGTTTCATTGCAATGATTACAATCTCCTCTGTGCATCATCATTCAATAGTATTTGCTTCTATTCCCTCTAAATTTTTTTTGGGGGGTGTACATAAAAATACTGAGGAATATATAATCACTGTAACAAAGAAAGAGAGTAGTTAATCTTATAGTCAAGGGACAGAGACCCCTAGGACCATCAAGGGAGAAGAGCACAAGCGGAATGTGGAACCTGATCCAGAGAAGCAGCAACACCAGAGATGGAGACAGAGATGAGGGCATGGAGACAGAGAGCAGCTGAGGACTCTAGACTCATGGAAAGAGAAAGGCTGGATTCTTGTGGCCAGGAGGCAGGCTTGC
>NW_006408624.1:6640791-6651276 GCF_000296735.1 Chrysochloris asiatica
CTGATGGGGCACAGTTCAAAATGAGAAGAAACAACTACAAGCATCCATTAATAATTGAAATGTGGAATGTAGGAAGTATGTTGTCGTTAGGTGCCGTGAAGTCGGTTCTGACTTATAGTGGCCCTGTATAAGGTTTCCGAGGTTTTAAATCTTTGCAGGAATAGAATGTCTCATATTCCCCATGGAGAAAGTGGTGAGCTCAAATCACCGACCTTGCAGTTTGCAGTCCAGTGCTTATTGTATGGAACCATAGCATACCCCATACAAGGTATGAATCGAAGAAAATTGGAAGTAGGCAAAAATGAAATGGAATGCATAAAGATCAATAACATAGGCATTCACGAGCTGAAATGGACTGGTATTGGACATTCTGAATTGGACAATCATATGGCTTACTATGCCAAGAATGACAAATCTTCACAAAGTCCATTTCAAGATCTATCTTGAGATAAAATTTTGTCTTTGATAGAATAATATTTATCTGTCTATGAGGAATCGATACACTTAGTATTCGAATTTATGCACCATCCATCATAATCAATGAAAAAGAAATGGAAGAATTCTACCAATTTCTTCAGTCTGAAACTGATCAAACATGCAATCAAGATACATTTAATAATTACTGGTGATTAGAATGTGAAAGGTGGAAACTAAGGAGGACTGGTGGTTAGAATATATGGCTTTGATGATAGAAATGAAGCTGGAGATCACATGATGTGATTTTGCAAGATGAATGACTTACTCACTGCAGATACTTTTTAAAACAACATAAAAGGCGACGTTACATGTGGACCTCCCCAGAGAGAATACACAGGAATAAAATTGACTACATTTGTGGGAAGAGATGATGGAGAAGCTCAATATCATCAGCCAAAATAAGGCCAGTAGCCAATTGTGGAACAGACCATGAATTACTCATATGCAAGGTAAGGCTGAAGCTGAAGAAAAATAAAACAAGTCAACAAGAGCCAAAATACAGCCTTGAATATATCCCACCTGAATTTAGAGACCATCTCAAGAACAGATTTGATGCATTAGACATTAATGACCGAAGACCAGAAGAGTCATGGGATAACAACAAGAACATCATGCAGGAAATAAGCAAAAAATCCACTAAAAAGATAGACAGGAAGAAAGAAAAGACAAACATGGATAGCATAAGAGACTCTGAAACTGTCTTTTGAGTATAGAGAAGCTACAGTGAATGGAAGAAATGAAGATGCAAAGGAGCTTAACAGAAATTTCCAAAGGGTAGCTTGAGAAGACAAAGTAAATTATTACAATAAAATGTGCCAAGATCTTGAGTTAGAAAACCAAAAGGGAAGAACATGCTCAGCATTTCTCAAGCTGAAAGAACTGAAGAAAAAATTCAAACCTCAACTTGCAATATTGTAAGATTCTATGGGCAAAACATTGAACAATGAAGGCAACGCTAAAAGAAGATGGAAGGAATACAAAGAGTCACTGTACCTGAAAGAATTGGTCAACATCCAACCACTTCAGAAAGTAGCATATGATCACAAACTGATGACATTAGAGGAAAACAAGGCTCCAGGAATTGACAGAATACCAGTTGAAATGTTTCCACAAACTGATACAATGTTGGAAGCACTTGCTAATCTATGCCAAGAAATTAGATGACAGCTTCCTGCCCAACTGACTAGAAAAGATTCCTCCATATTTGCACCCATTCTAAAGAAATGTGAGCCAACAGAATGTGAAGAGTATGGAACATTAATATCACACGTAAGTAAAATTTTGCTGAAGATAATTAAAAAACAGTTGCAGCACCACATTGACAGGAAGTTGCCTTAATTCCAAACTGGATTCAGAAGCAGATGTGGAAGGAATGCTATCATTGCTGATGTCAGATGACTCTTGGCTGAAAGCAGGGAATACCAGAAAGATGTTTGCTTGTGTTTTATTGACTATTGACTAAAATAAAAGGCAGTTGGCTGTGCAGATCATAGCAACCTATGGATAAAATTAAGAAGAATGCAAATTCCTCAACACTAAATTGTGCTCATGTTGAACTTGTACATAGATTAAAAGGCAATTATTTGAACAGAGAAAAAGGGATATTAAATGGTTTAAAAACACAGGAAAGGTTTATGTCTAGATTGTATCCTTTCACCATACTTAGTCAATCTGTATGCTGAGCAGAAAATCCAGGAGGCCGAACTATATGAAGAAAAATATGGCATCAGGTTTGAAGGAAGGCTCATTAACAACCTGCAATGTGCAGATGACACAACCTTGCTTGCTGGAAGTGAAAAAGACTTGAAGAACTTACTGATGAATATCCAAGAACATAGCCATCAGTATGGATTCCAGCTCAACATAAAGAAAACAAAAATCCTCACAACTGGACCAATAAGCATCATCATAATAAATGGAGAAAAGACTGAAGTTGTCAAGGGTTTCATTTTACTTAGATCCACAATCAGTGCCCATGGAAGCAGCAAGCAAGAAATCACATGACTTATCACATTAGACAAATCTGCTGCCAAGGATCTCTTTAAAGTGTTTTTTAAAAAAAACACACAAAACAAAACAAACAAAAACCTATAGGTGTCAATTCAAAGACTGAGGTAGGTGCACCTGACTCAAGACATGTCATTTCCAATAGCGTCATAAGCATTTGAAAACTGGATAACGAGTCAAAAAGATTGAAAAAGAATTGATGCATTTGAATTCTGGTATTGGTGAAGAATATTGAACATATTCTGGACTGCCAAAGCAATGAAGAAATTTGTCTTGGAACAAGTAAAGCCAGGATGCTCCTTAGAGGCAAGGATGGTCCAAGCCCTGAAGAAGGGCATCATGTTTGGGAAAGCAGAGGGGCAGAGAAAAAAGAAAGACCTTCAGTGAGATAGATTGACTTGGTGGCTACAACAATGAGCTCAGAATTGAGAAGAAGGCATGGGATGGGGCAATGTTTTGTTCTGTTGCACATAGGGTGGGTATGATTTGGAACTGACTCATTGGCATCAAACAACAACAACAGGTACTTATAATGGGTAAGATATGCTACAAGACGTGCAGATATTAAGATCACAATCTTTGATAAGATTCAAATCAGAGGGAAAAATAGGAAAGAAGATTGACAAATTAAGGCAGCACAGATTAGTATTGGTTATTGTTGTTAGGTGTTATTAAGTCAGTACTGATTCATAGTGATCCTATGCACAACAGAATGAAACTGTGCCCAATCCTGGGCCAACCTCACAATTGTTGCCACACTTGAAACCAATTGATGCTGCCACTTTGCTAGTCCATCTCATAGGTGTCTTCCTCTTTTTCTCTGACCCTCCTCCACCTTACCAACATGATATCCCTCTCCAGTGACTGGTCCCTCCTGACAATATGTCCAAAGTATGACAATATGTCCTGGACTCCAAGAAGCACTTTGGCAGCACTTCTTCCAACACAGATCTGTTGGTTCTTTTGGCAGCCCGTGGCACTTTTAGTATTCTCCTCCAACACCATAACTCAAATGCATCAATTCTTCTATGATCTTCCTTATTCACTGTCCAACTTTCATATGCATATGAGGTTATTGAAAATTAGTACCTAAATGTTTATAATATGGATACCACCTGAAAACGTGACAACCTCAAGTTCCTACAAAACAACATCCCACTGGTAATTCTTAGCCAAAAGCCTATGTGGACTGAACCCTCAATATGCAAAACCTCTTTTGTATCCTCAAGCACTAAAGGAAACCATAGCTTTCTCTGTGTAATAATAGGATGGATGGTGAGGCTATAAATTTATTTGGATTTATGACTTGGCACTCTCTCTTCCCTCCTTCTGTGCCAAACCATCCAGGGACATTCCTGATTAATCATCTGTAGAAAAAGCACATTACTGCAAGGTGCATGTTCTCACTCAAGTGCTTTCGGTGCAGAAGCTTTCAGGAAAGAAACTGCTCAGACGGCATCAAATATTTGGCCTTTCCTGTTCCTCAGTGCTGTCTACAATTGGAATGGAAATAAATGCTTTCAGGACCAGGAAGAGTAGAGGAGTTGCACAGGCTTGGCATTTGCAGCCTCAGTGTACGGCTGGACAGCTGTCAACCAAGCCACTGAAGACTCTGGGGTGAGATACAGTCTGCTCTATCCTGAGACTTTAACCAGTCATGGGAGGCAGGATTTGGAAAAAGAATGACTCCAATTCTGGTTCTTCCACTTCAATTGTGTACGCACCTAAGCAAGTTCTCCTAATCGTTGTTTCTTTTCTGAAAGAATCCCTGCTCTGTAGAGTGTGACAGTGAACTTCTAAGATGGCTCCCAATGATCGCACCTTCTTGCTCTTTTGCAATTACCTTTCTTGAGGTGTGGGATGGGTCTAGTGACTTGCTTCTAAGGAACAGAATAGAGCAAAAGTGATGAGGTATAACTTCTGAGGTTAGGTTACAAGAGGCTGTGATTTCCGTCTTGCTTGTACTTTCTCTCTGGCTCTTCTCCTTCGATGCTCTAATGGAACAAGCTGTGATCTGTCCTAGGGACTGAGAGCAGCCTCTGATCAAAAGCCAATGAAGAACTGAGATCCTTAGTCCAACAGCCAGCAAAGGAACTAAATCACTCAGCAACCATGTGAGTGAGCTTGGAAGCACATCTTTCTCCAAGTCAAGCCTTAACATGACTCCAGCTCTGGTCAAGTCAGCACCTTGACTGTGAGACCCCAAGTCTGAGGGTGCAGCTAAACTGCATTCGGATTCTTGACTCACAGAAGCTGTGAGCTAATAAATGGTCTTTAAACCATTATGCTTTTGGGTGATTTGTTGTGTAGAAATCGATAACTAATTAGACCCAGTGGTCTTGAGGATTGAATAAGGGATCATGTACAATAACCAGTCAGTAAGTGGTAACTATTGTCGTGAGTATGAGATAGTCTAATTGTCTTCCAAACTATTTGTGGAAACGATGGTGGTATAAATATTGAGGGATGGAGGGAGGGAAGGAAATGACATTTTCCAGAAATCATGAACCAAGCAGAAACTAAAAAGAGAAATAGAGCTAAATGCCAACTATTTTGTGACATGTGATCATCTCCCTTCTCCCAAGTCCCAAAATATTACATTTGTGTCATGATTATAGCTGTAGAGTAAAGCACTGAACTGCTAACTCCAAGATCAGTGGTTCAAATCTACTGGTCGCTCCTCAGAAACCCTAAACAGGGTCACAATGAATTGGAATCCACTCAGTGGCACTTAACAACAACAACATGGACCACTATATGTCACACAATTGCCCCCTTCCCCCTCCCCCTGCCCTCAAAGACATGAACCATGCCTTCATTTTCTTAATTTGTTACCACCACGGCAAACACCATGCCTTTTACAGATGAACTTTTCTCTTCCCATTCTTTTTCTGTTGAAATCCTTCTTGTCTTCCAGAGTCCAGCTCACAAATGTCCTTCCCTATGCAGTCGCCATGACTTGGAACTCTTCTTTCACAAGTGTTCACGTCTTCCTTGGTTCTCTTAACAAACTACCTTTACCCAAATGAGCACTGATGCTATTCAGATGTTTATTAGACATGGGGCTGCAACATTGGGCTCAAACATAACAAGAATTGTGAGGACGGCGCAGGACTAGACAGGTTTTCACTCTGTAATATTTAGGGTTGTTGTGAGTGGGAAGCCACTCTACAACATCAGTATCATTAGAAGTAGTGTGCAATAGCCGTCTTCCCCTCTAGATGGCAGCCTTCAGAGGAGCAGGGGCAATCTATTTTATTGACCCTTTGTGGGCTAAGTGACCCATCTCAGGTTTGTAATAGGCTAGAACCAGTGATAACATGATTATTTAAAACAATTCTCTGAGATTTGATTAAACACAATGAGAAAGGCACCGAATCACATATTGTAATGGACTTTTGTAAAGCCACCAAAGCACAAACCCTCACTTCCTTTGAGTCAATTCTGATTCATAGCAATCCTACAGGACAGAAAAGAACTGTTCCAAAAGGTTTCTGAGACTATAAATCCTAACGGGAACAGACAGCCTCACCTTGCTCCCACAGAGTGGCTGCTGTTGGGTTTGAACCGCCAACTTAGCAGTTAGAGCCCAATGCGTAACCCACTGTGCTGCCAGGATTCCTTGCAAAGCCACAGAGGTCCACACATCCCATCCAACCTGACCACGTTTGCAGAGTCTGAGATTTTGCAAGCTTCTTTTCTAAGCATGCTGGGTTTCCCTGCTGACCCTATCCTCAGGACAAAGCAAACGGAGCTGTTAACATTGCACCTGCAATGAACGGAAGACCAGGTAACCAGGTGGTATTACCTAAAATGTGGGCATACAGTACTAGAAGCATACTTTTAGAAAACATCCGAGAAATACACACTTTGGAATTCATTACCAAAGTAAAAGGCCAACCCCACTTCCTCTGACCTCCTCCAGCCAGGCAGGAATGGCGCCTTCACATAGAACACAGTTCTGAGCTAAAAAGAACAAAAGCAGTGAAAGATTTGCCTTTGGTGATTTCTCCGTTCTGTGAGATTTCTTCTTTAGCAACAGGAGAGGGCAACCAAAGATGCCATAAACCAGTGGGGAAACAGGGGTGCCAGAGATGCCTATCCAAGAGTACGAAGATCACTGATGACGGTGAAGTGGAGCAATACTCCCGAAACTCACAGGTGATAGCATGTCAGTTGCCTGGCAACCCCTCCTCCCTGAGGATACTCTCAACTCTCAGATGGCCAAGGCCCAGGGTAATGGAGGAATAGACTGAGCTTCCCCACGCCCAAAGCTGCCAGTTCCTGAACACGGGGCCTGGACCTGCCCTGGAGGCAGTGAGTGGGCTAGGACTGCTGCTTCAGGTGAATGGTCAGCCACTACCCACAGCAGTGACTGATAGGAATAACCCATCAGAGGCTGGCGGTGAATAAAATACAAGTCCATTCCCAGAGTGCAAGCTCCAACAGAAGAGACAAAGCCATCATCATGCTCAGCCCAGTAATAGTCAATAATAGTATGTGCACTTCTGCATGCTGGGCTCTAAGCACAGAAATAATAACTCATTTAATCCTCACAACAACCCTGTCAGGTGGGTACTCCATCTTACAGGTAAAAAACCTGAGACCCAGAAAGGTTAACTAAACTTCCTATGTTTCCATAGCTAGCAAATGACTGAACTAGGATTTGAACTCATGTGACGCCTTTGCATTAACACTGGACGGCCAGATCGGTTTGAACTCACCAGCCGCTCCTCAGAAACCCTATACAGGGATGTTATGAGTCAGGCCTGATTCGACAGCACATAACACCAACAACAACATTGTCTGACTTTAAAGTCTACCCTGACACTATGGACTCCTGAGAGGCGCTGTGGGATCAGCACTGGACAGCAGACCACAAGGTTGGTGGTTCAAACTCACTAGCCGCTCCTCAGACTCAACAGCACTTAACCACAACAACATAACACTATGTTTTAGCCACTTAGGTAATTAAACCCAATGTGACATATTAGGTGTCATCTTAGAAATATCTACCTTGCTATTGTAGTGAAGGGGAGTCCTGGTGTGGCACTGTGGGCTAATGTGTCAGATTGCAAAGTCATTTGAACCGCAAGGTCGGTGGTTCAAGCTCACCAGCTGCTCTGTGGAAACCCTATACAGGGTCATTATGGGTAGGAATCGACTCGACGGCACTTAACAACAACAACAACATTGTAGTAACGGGAGTGTGATGGCTCTGTAGAATTCGCACTAGACTGCAAACCACAAGGTCAGCAGTGGGAGCCCACCAGTCACTCTTTGGGAAAAAGATGAAGTTTTCTGCTTTTGCAAGATTTACAGCTTCTTAAACCCTTTACAGGGTCACTAGAAGTTTAAGTTGGAATCAACTCAATGGCACTTAACAACAACAACATTGCAGTGAAGAAGAATGGGTAAATCTGAAGAGATTAGAATCTGCAACAGAAAGTAATTTAAACAAGGCTTCTCCGAAAGTCCAAAATGTCCTGAGAACTTCTCTGTTTTCAAAGCTTTGGTGTGTTAAAATAAACACATAAAATCAAAGGTAGCAACATTTTGGCCTCTTTTAAATGTTTACATTGAACAAATAAATAATCTTAATGCATATGTGCTACAACATAATGTCATAGTGCTACTCACAAGATAATTCCAAGATAATGAAAACATATTGATTCATTGTGCATTTCAGATGGGAGGGTTCGGTAATATGACATAGTTTCAGGCTGTATGACAAATGTCTTCGTTTTTCAGTCCTGTCAATGTATCTCTGTGATTGAATGAGAATTTTCATTCGGAGATAATGTCAAAAATCTAAATTTGCTACCCTCTGTGATTCAAAGTCTAAGAGCCAAATGTCTAAAAGTCAGAGAGACGGTGCAGTGCTTGGCTAAAAGCAATTCTACAGGAACGTTGCATGGATTCAAATCTTGGTTCTGTTGCTTACTAGCAACAGATCTTGAGCTAGTTACTTAAATCATCTTTGCCCCCAACTTTCCCACTCATTAAATGGCAATTATAATAATAATTACCTCATAGGTTCCCTGCAAATACTGAATGAGTTCACACATAGAAAATACTTTAAAATGAGTCTATCACATAGTGCATCCTTTAAAGGGGTGACCATCATTATCTTGAAGAAACAGCATGGGCTTTAGGGGTACAATAGATGAAGGTCATACTAGCCAGAGGATTTGCTAAGTAAGACACAATGAGGAGCATAGTGGCTCCATACATTAAACACTAGAGTGTGAACCACAAAGTTTGCAGTTCAAGTCTGCAGTCTGTCTGCCAGAGAAAGATAAGGCTTTCTGCTCCTGCAAATGTTTAAAACCTCAGAACACCCTATACAGGGTGGGTAAGAGTAGAGTCAACTGCACTGAACAACAACAAAGGCACAATGCTGTGAAAGTATAAGAGATGTTTGTTGTGGTGATAGTGTGCCGAAGTGTTGGTTCCAATTCATAACCACCCTGTTTAGGTTTTCCAAGGCTATAACTCTTTTTTTTTTTTTTTTAAGGTTTTTTATTGTGGATTGAGTGAAAGTTTACAGGGCAGATCATCAGTTTTACATTCAACAAATTATACACCTTGTTTCATTATAATGATTACAATCCCCTCCATGTACTATCAGTTAACAGTATTTCTCTCTATTCACTTAAGCTTTAAAAAAAAAAAGAAAAAGAAAAGAAAAGAAAGAAAACACTCAGGCATATATAATAATTTAAACCACCAAAGGGCACATTCTGCAAGCCTGCTTCCTGGCCACCAGCACTCAATCCCTTTCTTCCCATGAATCTAGAGTCCTCAGTTGTTCCCTCTCTCCAAGTCCCCATCTCTGCCTCCATCTCTGGCATTGCTACTTCTCTGGATAAGGTCCCGCATTCTGTTTGTGTTCTTTTCCCTTGATGGTCCTAGGGTCCTCTGTTTCTGGACTGCAGAATTAACCACTCCCCTGTTTTTGTTACAAAAATTCTACCTTTACAATTGTGACAGTCGCAGTTAGTCATGATAACAATTATTCGCTATTGAATCATACGAATCTTATCCCCATCTCTTTTAGCCAGACCCATCCAGACAAGATGAAAACTATTCAGTGGAGACTCTTTCTTACCCCCTCCCCAATCTTAAACTAAACTCCCTCTTAAAACTATGTAAGCCAGTCACTTTCTGCCTTTATTGCCCCCTCATTTTAGGTAGCGAATGTCTAAGTTGCCCATCCCTATCTGCACTGTGTGCAGAGGGGATAGCATTGATACTTGATGTGAAGACTCCTTCACATTTATTTAGAGTTACTACTGCCATGCGTATAGGTCAGGTTCATCAAATTGTAGCAATTTACCCTTGTTTCCTTTATCCAAAAAAAAATATTTTTTTGTAATCTTCCTCTAGTCAAGTTCTGATTATCAAGCCATCAAGGCTAGGTCAAATGGGTACTGTCTGCAAGTTTGGGTGTTCTTGTCAATCTCCTCTCACTTCATATCAGCTGGATGCTTCACTCTCAGCTCTAGCCTTCTGTGGCTATGTCCTTGTCCGTGGGCTCAGGTGTTCCCAGTCTCACCACACTTTGGACCAACCAGCCCTTCCTCTTCTCTCTCTCATCTCCAGGCCAATGGAAGTCTATGGAATGTGATTGAACTCAGCCCATGTCTTCATTGCTGCCTTTCCCCCTCTTCCACTCACCAGTAGACCAGTGTGGTCACCAGCAAGCTTACATGACTGTTCATGTGTTCCCTTTGAGTTTCAGTATTAGAGGGGAGTTTGTCCTGAAGGAACTTGATTGCTTGCCAGCAAACAATTTGCTAATTTTTGTAGTAGCCAGTCATGCTGACATTTTTGTGTTGGGTTTATCCTGATGATCTTTCTTTGAAGATGTATCTTCTGTCACTCTATCTGTTCCAGGCTGGTCTGCTTGTCCTTGCTAGTGGAAATGTCCTACCTCATAAGGTTCTGGATGGGACTCAGGATTCCACCTAAGGTCCTATACTCTGCAAAGGCTCCGCA
>NW_006408624.1:6652980-6657574 GCF_000296735.1 Chrysochloris asiatica
GGTCTACCTCCAGATCATTTGTCTCGGTCACTTTATTTCATTTCTGGACATGTGCTGATATGGTCATCTGTTTCTGTTTTTTGGGCATATTCAAGAGTTATCTGTGGCCTTAATACTCAGATGAGTTTGTATTTTGGTATTTTTTATGCTTTCTGATTGCCTCCAGGTAGCTGTGATCAGAAGATGGACTTCCCTTTTCACTCTTCTTCCTGAGAAATTTCAAGATGCCACTGTTGTTCATTGTGATATAAGTCAGGATTTCATTTTTGGCCTATTTCCTTTTTAGTTTGCCTGTCCTTCTCCACAATCCCCGTTCAGGCCTTTTTCCTACTGATAAACAGTTCAGGGCCAGTTGTGGCCATTTTGCATTGCTGTTTGGTTTTAAGTGGAAACGGTCACTTTAAATTTTGAGGAGATATGTGCACATGTGTAGTAGAACCCTCCAGGGCTGAGGCTGGAGTGTCCACTTGCTCAGGCACCCTCTCTAGTCATCTGAATGGAGGTGCACAGTGAGAGACCAATGAACAGATACAAAAGAAAAAAGAGTGTCCAAACCTTTATTTCCACAGTTCTGTCAGGTGACTGTGGCTGCTCTGATCCTTCCCCCACTTGGTCTCACCCAAGATGGTGGCTCCAGGAGCCGCTGAGCATCTTGGATTCTAAAGCACTGGATTTATTGCTTTTGCCACAAATTCCCATAGCTGTAAACCTTCCAACCTTCTAAATATTCCTTTATATGTGGTTCAGAGTTCTGGGACCATACCCTGAGCCTGCTTGGTCTGGTATTCTGTGTTGTTGCTGACAGAGCTCCTCACTGCCCTTCCATCCTATCCACTATCTTGTTTGTTCTTTCTATAACTCTTTATGGGAGCAGAAAGCCTCAGCTTTTTCCATCAGAGCAGCTAGTGAATTCGAACTGTTGATCTTGTGGTTAGCAATCCAATGTGTAATTCACTGCACCACCAGTGCCCCTTTCACAAGATATGTTAAGGAAAATGAACTGCTCCTGGCTAGATTATAGACTATATGTAAGCTAGGATGAATACAAGTCCAGATGGAGAAAAGCTTTGTACACCAGGAAAGAAATCAGAGTTAATTCTTTAGGCAACAGGGGATGTTGATGAATGTTTAGTCTGACCAGAGACACTGAGACAAACAATTGTAAGTGATTTATTCACATAGGACATAAGAGACTCACAATCCAAAGACTGGTCTTCTGCTGCCTTGAAGTCTTTTTTTGTTGTTTTCTTTTCTTTACTTTTTATAACAGTGGTCTCATGCAATATTTGTCCTTTTATAATTGTCTAATTTCATGCAGCATAATGTCCTCCAGGTTCATCTATGTTGTAAAGTGTTTGGCAGATTCTTAGTTATTCTTCAATGTTGTGTAATATTCCATTGTGTGTCTGTACCAAAGTTTGTTTAATCCTTCTTCTGTTGATGAATATTTAGGCTGTCACCATCTTTTTGCTATTGTGAATACTACTGCAATGAACATGGTGTGCATATATGTATTTGTGTCATCGCTGTTATTTCTTGAGGATATATACCAAGTAGAGGGATTGCTGGGTCATATGGTGTTTCCATTTCCACCTTTTTGAGGAAGTGCCATACTGTTTTCCACATTTTACAGTCCCACCAGCAGTGTAGGAGGGTCTCAGTCTCTCCACACCCTCACCAACATTTGTTGTTTTCTGTTTTTTGGAACTTTGCTATTAATACTGAAATAAGATAATATCTCATTGCTGTTTTGATTTGAATCCTAGTGTGGTGCTGTGGGACAATGCACTGGACCTAAAGGTTGATTTGAACTGCAAGGTAGTTCAAATTCACCAACTGCTCCTCAGAAACCCTATCTAGGGTCACTATGAGTCAGAACTGACTCGAAAGCACTCAACAACAATGGCTGTATGGTGCTGTAGGATCAGCACTGGACTGTGAACCACAAGGTTGGAAGTTCAAACCCACCAGCTGCTCCTTGGAAACTCTATGCAGCATCTCTATGAATCAGAACTGACTCGACGTCACTAAACAGCATAATAACAACAATAAGTGATGACCCTAAGCATGTCTTCATCTGTTTGTTGGCCACCTGAATATCTTCTTTGGTGAAGTGCCTGTTCATGTCCTTTGTCCATTTTTTAATTGGATGATTTGTCTTCTTGTTGAAGCACTGAAGTGTTCTGTAAAGTTTGGAGAGTAGTACAACAAACAATGTTGATGCCAAACATTGTTTCCCAGCCTATGGGTTCTCTCTCTCTCTCTTTTAAGGTTTTATTGTGAATTGAGTGATAGTTTACATTGGTGAACATAGGTTTTACACTCATCATTTCATTGCAATGATTACAATCTTCTCTGTACATCATCATTTAACAGTATTTGCTTCTATTTCTTCTGTGTGTTTTTGTTGTTGTTGTTGTCGTTTTCTGTGGGGGGGAGGTGTACACAAAAACACTCAGGAATATATAATAATTTAAACAACAAAGGGCATATTCTACCTCCTGGCTGCTGGCACACAGCCTTTCTCTTTCCATGAGTCTAGAGTCCTCAGCTGCTCTCTCTCTCCATTGTGGGCTCTATTTTGGCGAAATCCTTAACTGTAGTTATATATCTAATTTTTAGGAGATCCCAGTCATCTATTTTGTCTTCTGTTTATGTGTTTTCAGTTATTTTGATAGTATATTTATGCCATGTATTGGAGCTCCTAAGTTTGTCCCTATTTTTTCCATTCATGATCTGTCTAGTTGTAAAGTTTGCACTTAGATTTTTCATCCCATGTTGAAATCATTTTTGTTTATGAGGTGAGACTTGTCTCATTTTTCAGCAAATGGATTTTCAGTTTTGCCAGCTCCTTTTGTTGAAGAGACTATCTCTTCTCCATTTAATGCATTTTGGCCCTTTGTTTAAGATCAATTGACTGTAAATGGATGAATGTATTTCTGGGTTCTCAATTCTGTTCCATTGATATATGCATCTTTCATTGTATCAGTACCAGGCTGTTTTGATTACTATGGCTGCATGTAGATTTTGAGATCAGGAAGTGAGAGACCTCCTAATTTGTTCTTTTAAAATAATCGTTGCTTACCCAGGGTCCCTTTTCTTTCTGTGTAAAGTTAGTGTGCCTTGAAATCTGTGTTCTTGACGTTCCTGAGAATGAACTGTGCTTCTCACCCTCACCACTCCTACTCACCCACCTCACACAACTATTTCCTCCACCTTCTGATGACTCCATCCTGGTTTTCCTTTGAGAACTACTCCTTCATTCTCAGTCTTTGTGGTTCCAATCATGCCACCACCCCTGACTCCAGGTCCTGTCAATCACAGTCTTGCATCCCCCAGAATTCAGGTATCATCATCACTACCATCACCATCACTTGCAGCCATATGACAGGGTCATCACAGCACCTGGCATGTCACATAACCCCGACCTTATGGTGAGCTGCTCTGAACCTTGCTAATTAGTACCAGAAGCATGATGCCTTTGGCTTACAAAGTGCATTCATTGCTTAAAATCAGATACAAACCCACAGTCTACCTTGGAAATTAAATTTTGCTTAGGGAATTTTTATAGCTGTACTTTTTTTTAGAGATTGCAGGAAATTTGGGGGGGGGGCAGAGGAAATGAAAGGAGAAAATCAAAATCACCCATCATCCACCACCCAGAGGCAACCACTGTTCACTTCCTCCCAAATCCTTTCTATATACATTTTTAACACAGTTGAGATCATACTGTATAATCAATTTTGTATCTTGCTTTTCAGAAATGCGAATTTAAAAGTCAAGCACCCAAGAACCCCAGCTATCTCATCAACACTTCAGATGCCACAGAAATGCAGTGGAATTTAAAAAAAATTGATTCCACAAATCTGCTCCCCCTCCACCCACCCCCATCACCTCTTCTCTTCTGACCACGTGGGATTCGCAGCAGAATACACATGATACAGACACATTCCCTGAAGTGTAATAGATTTGAATTGCACACAAGTTGGTGAATGAATGTCTAAATAATTAGGAGGTTAATTAATTTAAAATATAGGAGGATGAGAGGAATTTGAGGCTACTGATCCAACTGAGAGGACTGTGAGCCTGCCTTGCTAATGAAAATAGAGATGATGAGAGACAAAGGCAATGGAAGATGGTTACAAAGCCAGTTGGCCACAGCTACTGTGGTGGATGTCAGACACCACGGGACTTTCTGTGACTCTTGTGTTCAAGAGGGCTCCTGATGCCTCAAACAGAAACAGCAGAGTGGTTAAGTATGCAGGTACTAATGCCAGATGATCTGGGTTCAAATTCAGGCTTGGCTGCTTATTAACTGTGTGGCCTTATGAAAATTATTTAATCTTTCTAGGCCTTAGTATGCTCTTCTATAAGCAGGAATGATACTAATAGTGTCTGGCTCCGTGGGGACCCCTAGACTCAGGGACAGGGACATGGCCAGAGAGGACTGGAGCAGGGAGTGAAGCGTCCAGCTGATATGAAGTGAGGGGAGATGCACAAGAAGACCCATACTTGTAGATAGTACCCATGTGACCTGGCTTCAATGGCTGGATGATCAGAACTCAACTAGAAGAAGAAAGAAGAGGGGGAAAAA
>NW_006408624.1:6658172-6668077 GCF_000296735.1 Chrysochloris asiatica
CCATGGCTTTTGGTCAAATGCACCTTAGTCTTCAAGCTGACATCTTTGCTCTTCAACACTTTAAAAAGGTCTTTTTCTTTTATTGGTTACTGGAGTGTATGGGGTGGGGTGAGGGGAGGGAGGGGAAAGTGGAGCACAGGGTAGGGAATAGAAACAGGATAGTTTGGGTGATGGGGAGGGCACACACTAGAAGGGGAAGGGGGAAGGAAAAACAAGGCAGATGGGAGACTAGCTAGGCAGGTTTACATGGGCTAAATAGAACAGAGGTAAATAACAGCTTCTCTATGAGTCAGAGCTGACTTGGTAGCATACAACAACAACATGGTTGTTTGGTTTGGTTTTCAACCTCCTTCCCTTCCTTAATAATAATAATTTTTTTTCTTAAAGTTTTTATTGTGAATTGAGTATAAGTTTACAGGGCAGATCATCAGTTTTAGATTCAACAAATCATATACTTTGTTTCATTACAATGATTATTGTCCCCTCCATGTACCATTGGAGTCCTGGTGTGGCACTGTGAGTTAATGCGCCAGACTGCAAAGCCATTGAACTTCAAGGTCGGCGGTTCAAGCTCACCAGCTGCTCCTTGGAAACCCTATACAGGGTCGCTATGGAGTCAGAATTGATTCGACAGCACTTGACAACAACAACCACATACCATCGGTTAACAGTATTTCTCTCTATTCATTTTAGCTCTTTTTCCTAAAACACTCAGGCATATATAATAATTTAAACCACCAAAGGGCACATTCTGCAAGCCTGCCTCCTGGCCACCAGCACTCAATCCCTCTCTTTCCATGAATCTAGAGTCCTCAGCTGCTCCCTCGCTCCATGTCCCCATCTCTGCCTCCATTTCTGGTGTCACTGCTTCTCTGGATAAAGTCCCATATTCCGCTTGTGCTCTTCTCCCATGATGGTCCCAGGGTCCTTTGTTTCTGAACTGTACAATTAACTACTCACCCACTTTTGTTACAAAACTTCTATCTTTACCATTGTGACAGTCACAATTAGTCATGATAACAATTACTCACTGTTGAATCATAAGACTCTTATCCCCATCTCTTTTCACCAGACCCATCTAGAAAAAATGAAAACTCTTCAGTAGGGACTCAATCTTCCCCCACACACTCTTAAACTAAACTCCCTCTTCAAACCTTGTAAGCCAGTCACTTCATGCCTTTATCGTCCCCTCATTTTAGGTAGCCAATGTCTAAGTTGCCCGTCCCTATCTGCCCTGTATACAGAGGGCATAGCATTGATACTTGATATGAAGATTCCTTCCATCTCTGTTAGTATTTAGAACTACTAACTCCATGAGTATAGGTCAAGTTCATCAAACTGTAGCAATTTACCCTCATTTCCTTGATCAAAAATTGGCTTGTTTGTTTTTTTAAAATCTTCCTCTAGTTGAGTTCTGATCATCAAGCCATCGAGGCTAGGTCAAATGGGTACTATCTGCAAGTTTGGGTGTTCTTGTGTGTCTCCCCTCACCTCATATCTGCTGGATGCTTCTCTTTCAGATCTAGCCCTCTGTGGCTATGTCTTAGTCCATAGGCTCAGGTGTCCCCAGGTCTCACCACACCTTGGACCAACCAGCCCTTTCTTTTCTCGTTCTCATATCCAGGTCAACGGGAGTCTATGGAACATGGTTGAACTCAGCTCTTTTCTTCATTGCTGCCTTTCTCCCTCTTCCACTCACCAGTAGACCAATGTGGTCGCCAGCAAGCTTATGTGCCTGCTCATGTGTTCCCTTTGAGTTTCAATCTTATAGGGGGGTTTGTCCTGAAGGGACTTGATTGCTTGCCTTGATGACTTCCTGGCGAACAACTTGCTTATTCTTTTCTTTTCAACTTGCTTATTCTTGTAGTAGCCAATCATACTGCCATTTTTGTTTTGCATTTTTCCTGCAGGTCTTTCTTTGAAGATGTATCTTCTGTTGCTCTAGCTCTTCCAGGCTGGTCTGCTTGTCCTTTCTGGTGGGAATGTCCCACCTCAGAAGGTTCTGGATGGGGCTCACAATTCCACCTAAGGTCCCATACACTGCAAACACTCCGCAAGAGGACTATTTCACTAGGCTAATTCTAGAACCCTTTTTAGGTATTCCAATCAGTTATAGGTTGAAGACGGGCTTACAAGCTTTCTGTAATCATGTTTCCTGACATTCCTTTCTATCCCACTAAAGTGTCTATTTTATAATAGTAGGCAAGGGAAACCAATATTCATAAGACATTCAAGCATCTTAGTATTATTTCCCCTCTACAGACTATGCCTCTATCCCTGTATCCCAGAGCCCTGTTGTTCCAAGGTTGAGCATGCATCACCTCTGTTCCATTTAGCCTGTCTCAATTTTCCCATATCTAAACCACATGGTTTTAAAAAAAGGTCGATTTCAACTCATGATGGCCCCGTGTGTGTCAGGACAGAACTGTGCTCTTTTGTCTGTGACTGATTTGGGGGAAGGAGATCACCACCAGGCTTATCTTCTGAAGCACCCATGGGAGGATTTCAACTTTCAACTTTTCAATTAGTAGCTGAGCACTACCATGGTGTGGCACTGTAGGTTAATGCACTGGACAACAAAGTCACTTTGAACCTCAATGTAGTGGTTCAAGCTCACCAGCCATTCTAGTGTTGCTATGGGGGTGAACTGACTCGATGACACCTAACAATAACACTACTATGGTATAAAATATGACACAGGGCTTGGCACTTAGTAGGTACTCAATAGGCGGTAGCGTTTGTAATTTATCTGCATTTGCTATGCAAACAGGACTCTGAGAGACTCCTGCCTCCATTACCAATACCTTTGGGACCTCCAAATGCAATTACCAGGAGGCTTTGTCTCTGAACTTGGTGTGGAAACAGCTTCTGAGGTCTGTGATACCCATGCTTAACAACATACATCCAAGTCCAACTCTTTGGATTTGATTTTTTAAAGCACTTCCTCTATTCTAATTCAGACCCCAGGGACCTGGAAAGTACACCCCTCTGCTTTTTCCCAATAAAAATCAGACCTGCAATAAGCATATTGCATTTGAAATGGTGAAGCTGGGTGCGCCTTCAAAGGACATTGCATTAGGACTTGGCTCTCACCCAGCCCGGGTTAGAGAGTCCATTTCCCTGGAGGAAACTCCGGAAGTCCCGCCGCAGTCTCACAGGCCCTTTGGCTGAAAGAAATCTTAGTTCTAGCCAGCTCAGACAGGTGGGTCAAGAACGCACTAGGAGAGAGAGAGGCTGTTGGCAAAGTTGAAACACACATTCCCAATTGAAACCCAATCCTAGAAATCCTGACCAAGAGGAGATTGTCCAGCTCTCATGATGTCTTAAGCCTGACCACACGAGGGCTCTCCTTCCCTCAAGAGGTCGCAGAAGCATTTTATTTACTGGAAAGAGCACTCTCAAGGTTGCTAAAAGTCCTGGTTTGGTTCTGTGAATTAATGCACTGGACCGCAAGGTGGGTTTCAACAGCAAGGTGAGCGATTCAAGCTCACCAACAGCTCCTCGTAAATCCTACACAAGGTCGCTATGAGCAGGAACTGACTCGACGGCACTAAACAACAATGGATAAGTTTGAACTGCTGACCTTGCAGTTCAAACCCACCTTGAGATCCAGTGCTGATCCTACAGCACCACACCAGGACTCCAGTGTGCTTAAAAAGAGGTCAGTGATAGTTCTGTGGTGGGACTCTTGCCTTGCATGCAGGAGACCCAGGTTTGATTCCTGGTCCATGCACCTCAGTTTGATCCCATTGTGCATAGGGTTGTTATCAGTTGGCAGCAGGCAACAACATCAACCTACTTATAAAAATAATTTCAATAGTAAAGACATCATTGAAATACAACAATTGGTCTCTACTCATTTGGAGCAAAAGAAAATGAAGGAAACAAAAATCTCTAAGAAGAAATTGGTTCATAGGACTAATAGCCCATGTCGCCTACGGCCTCATCTAGCCTGAAACCAGAGGAACTAGATGGTGCCCATCGACTACAAGGAACTGTTCTTAGCTCACCAGCTGCTCCTGTGAAACCTTATACAGAGTTGCTATGGGTTGGAACCAACTCAACAGCACTTAACAACAACAAGGATGAAGTCCCCAGCTAGGTAAGTGCAGGCCTACTTGTGCTTACTTATAAATCTCTAGTGAACAGTATCGTGTACTTTTCTTTGTTTTCACATTTTGTTTTTTTACTGCATGTGGTGATACCCATGTTAAATTATTCACTACAGATTAGCAAGTAGGTACAAATAAATCTGTGCTAACCATGCTTTTTGACCACCTGCCCCCGCTTCAGTCAAATAATAGGTTGGCTTATAAATAATATTAACAATGAATACTATACTCCTTTAAATAATCAACTATAGGAGAACAATCAACATTTACCTTAAAACAAAGATGAAAATGTAAAGAGGGGCAGGGAAGCTAGATTAAGGAAACAGAAACAACAGAATGGAAAGAATGAGAATGATGACACTGTGCAAAATACAACTAATGTCACAGAAAATTCGCATAAAATTTTTTAAATGGGAACCTGATTCACAGTGTAAACTTTCACCTAAAACACAATAAAATATCTTTTTTTTTTTAATAAAGAAGATATAGCTCATATTTTGAAATTGAAACAACCAAAACTGTTGGTCCCTAGCTCCCAAAATAAGCAAATAGAAACAAATTTTAAAATAAAATTTGAAAAAGCAAAATATTAAAAACATATACAATATTTACTAGATGCTAGGCAACATTCTAATTGTTTTACACATCTTGACTCATTTAAATTTCACAGCCCTATGAAATTTGATCTACCTATGCCTATGAGGTAGATCCTGTCCTCATCGGTGGTGGTGGTGGTTGTGTGCTGTGTGTTGGTCCTCTATAGAGTTTCTGAGGATGTAAATCTTTATGGGAACATAAAGTCTCCTCCTTCTTCTGCTAAGCGACTCCTGTTATCATTATCACCATCTTAAGAGTTAGAAAAAACTCAGACACAAAGGGATTAAGTGACTTGCTCAAATTCCCATAGCTAGGAGTGGCAGAGTGAGAGCTGACTCCAGTGCCTATGGTTAATTAATTACTACCACTGCCACTCATGGAGCTCTGGAAACCTAGTGGTTACGAGTCGGGCTGCTAACCTCAAGGTCAGCAGTTTGAAACTACCAGCTGTTCCACAGGAGAAAGAAGAGGCTTTCTGCTCCTGTAAAGAATTACAGCCTTGGAAACCCCTATGCAGGGTTGCTAAGAGTCGGAACCACCTCCATGGCACACCACCACCACCACCACTGCAGCTTGGGAATCCTGGTGTGGTGCTGTAGGATAACCACTGGACTGCTAACCACAAGGTCAACAGTTCAAACCCACCAGTTGCTGCTCAGGAAATTCTAAAAAGCAGGGGTTGTTGTTGTTGTTAAGTGCCATTGAGTGTGTCCTAACCCTTAGTGATGCTATACAGAGTTTCTGAGGAGTGACTGATGAGCTTGAACCACCGACCTTGCAGCTCAAAGTGACTTTGCAGTCCAGTGCATTAACCCACAGCACCACACCAGGATTCCGTACAGCAGGGGTGGGGGATCTTTTTTCTGCCAAGGGCCATTTGGATATTTATAACATCATTTGAGGGCCATACAAAATTATCAACTTAAAAATTAGCCTGCTATAATATGGTGGCTGAAGTACTGGTGTGGCACTGTAAGATAAGCGCTCGCCCACAAGGTTAGTTTGAGCTGCATGGTCGGTAGTTCAAACTCACCAGCCGCTCCTTGGAAACCCTATACAGGGTTGCTATGAGTCGGAACCCACTCCACGGCACTTAACAACTGTGCCAAGCACTGTCTTAAACACTTGACATCTATGAACTCATTAACTCTTCCCAACAACTTTATGAGGTATGTCCATTTATCAGAAAAGGGGTCTGAGGTTTGGGGCTAAAATAATTTATGAGGCTTTCTGACTGTGCCTAGGATAATCTTTTCTGGGAGCCGCAGAGAGCAGAGAACTATGAATGAACCAGCAGAAAGGAAGAGAAATGTTTTGAATGTGGTGTGTGTGCATCTGAGTAAGAGAAGGATGACTATTGATCCATTCATCAAACAAGACCTACTACATGCCAGACCATCTGGTGGAGTTTTGAAAGCTCAAGCAAAATACTCATAATCCCTGCCCTCAAGCCAGTTATAATCTATGAACAAAAGGGCTCATGGCTACCCAATTTTAAGAGTTTGCTATGGGCCAGACCAAAGAACAGTTGCCGCCAAGTTCTTTGTGACTCATGGTAACCCCATGTGTATCAGAGAAGAACCATACTCTCTAGGGTTTTCAGTAACCAGTAATTCAGAAGTAGATCCCAGGCTTTTCTTACGAGGCTCTTCTGGGTGGATTTGAGCTTCCAACCTTTTAGTTAGCAGCCCAGCGACTAGGGAGTCAAGTAAACCTATGTTTGAATCTGCTTTCACCTTTGTTGTGCCGTTCCAACTCACAGCATCCCTGAATAGGGTTTCTGAGGCTTTAAAATTTTGTAGGAGCAGAAAGCCTCATCTTTCTGCCAAGGGTGCCTGGTAGGCTCAAACCACCAAACTTGTGGTTAGTAATCCAGTGTTTATTTTACGAAGCCACCGTATTCTTTCATTTTACAAAATAGGGATAATAATAGCAATCTCATTGTTAGGGGAGATAAGGATCTTGTGTATGGTAAACTACACAACGAATGTAAGTTTGAAAGCAAGGGCTTCTGGTAGCTGTTGGCAACTATCTTGACTCATAAAGAGAGCCAATCTGAGGATGTGTGGTAA
Organism: Chrysochloris asiatica; assembly: GCF_000296735.1. Lineage (NCBI taxonomy): Eukaryota > Metazoa > Chordata > Mammalia > Afrosoricida > Chrysochloridae > Chrysochloris > Chrysochloris asiatica. The sequence continues at coordinate 6,664,954 of NW_006408624.1, forward strand.
GAGAATTTCTAAGAAACAGAAGTTGTTGTTAAGTACCCTCAAGTTGATTCCAACTCATAGCGACCTTGAACTATAAATCTTTGCTGGAGTTGTAATTCCCTCTTGAAAAGGCTGATGTGCTGGAACTGCTGATCCTGTGGTTCGAAGTCCCGTGTTTATCCTCTAGAGCCACCATGTTTCTGAGAAATAGAGGCTGTTGTTATTAAGTGCCATGGAGTCGGTTCCAATTCATAGTGTCCTTTATAGGGTTTCCAAGGAACAACTGGTGAGTTTGAATTGTGGATCTTTCAGTTCAAACTGACCTTGCAGTCCAGTGCTTATCCTACAGCATCATACCAGGACTCCCCTTCAGAGGTTTTTGTTGGTGTTAAGTGCCATCGAGTTGGTTCTGACCCATAGTGACCCTGTATAAGGTTTCTGGGGAACAGCTGGTGGCTTTGAACCACCAACTTTGTGGCTGAAAGTCCAGTGATTATCCTGTAGTTGTTGCTGATGTTATTAGGTACCATTGAGTCGGTACTGACTCCTAACAACAACAGAACAAAACACTGCGTGTTACTGAGCCAACCTCACAATCATTGCTATGCCTGACCCCATTGCTGCTGTCACTGTACCAATCCCTCTGGTGGTCTTTCTCTTTTTCTCCAACTCTCCACTCGATCAAGCATGATATCCTTCTCCAGGGGCTGGTCCCTTCTGATAATATGTCCAAAGTATGAAAGACAAAGTCTGTCCCTCCTGGCTTCCAAGGAGAATTCTGGCTCTACTTTATCTAACAAACATCTGTTTGTTCTTTTGACAGCCCATGATACTGTCAGTATTCTCCTCCAATACCATAACTCAAATGCTTTGACTCTTCTATGGTCTTCCTTGTTCTATAAGGAATCCTATAGTGCCTATGTCTGAAGCTTATACACCCTATTGCTCGGTTTCTTATTTATGTGAGTCAATAGATCCCCTTAAACTAATATTTAAGTCAGTTTACTTACTTGTGAATGGGGACAGCGTAACTGATAAGTATTGTGCTTAGTAAAGAATGAGATTTATAGGCTCACAGTTATCATATTAAATTTCTTGTCTGTTCACCAAGTAAACGACAAAGGTACCAAAAATTTCATAAATGAAAAAAATGTATAGATTAGGCTAATAAAGTTCTGTACTTCAAAACACAGTATAAACACAATTAAAGAACATGCACCATACTAATAAACATTTTTTACTACCTACTTAACAATGAAGGAGCATTGTTGTTGTTAAGTGCCGTCGAGTCGGTTCCAACCCATAGCAACCCTGCATAGGGTTTCCAAGGAACAGCTGGTGAGCTTGAACCACTGACCTTGTGGTTCAAAGCGACTTTGCAGTATAGCGTATTAACCCACAGCATCATACCAGGACTCAGTATGAAGAAGCAGATAGCCCTAAGATTTTATAATTTTTTTTTAAAAAGAAAAAGAGCACCTTTATTTAAAAGAAAAAGGAATGGACTAAGGCAATTAACAGATATTTCTTAAAATAAAAGAAAGAAAAATAGTAATAAACATAAATTTATGCAAACAAAATGATGCTTTTCTTTTTACCTATTAGATGGCCAAGGAATAAAAGGGATGATAATACTCAGGGTCAGAGAGAGAATGTAAAAAAGCATCTTTAATCAATGCCCTATTGGACCAAGTCCAAAGAAATACCACTTTTCTGGGAAAGATTTAGCAATAAGTACCACGAGGTTGGAGGTTCAAACTCACCAGTCTCTCCTTAGACACCATACACAGGGTCACTATGAGTCAGAACCAACTCGATGGCACTTAACAACAACAAATCTTTACAGGAAGGGAAATCCTTATTTTTTTTTCTCTGGAGCAGCTGGTGGGCTTGAATTGCTGACCTTGTGGTTAGCAATCCAGGAGCTCCTGTATCATAGAATAGATGCAGCTAAGCTTTGGAGTCCTGGTGAGGCACTGTGTGTTACTGTATTGGACTGCAAGCAACTGACTGGATGGCGCTTAGCAACAACAACGTTCAAAATGATCATATAAATGTCTTTTTAAATTAAAGATACATTTCTTCATTATAAAAGTAGGTTACAAAACATATATATGAGAGGGCATCAAAAAGTTCAGAGAAAAATTCCATTATTTCTTTATTCTATTTCTCAAAACTTTTTGAAGCCACTTTGTACATGCACACACAAACACACAAGGATAAGTAAAAAAAAAATATTGCTACAAAACATAAATATTTATCAAACAAAAAATAAGAAAATGTGAGGCTATTATTTCTTGACATATCCTCCATCTAGGATTATAAACTTCTAAAGTCATGCTTCATCTCTCTAACCCTTCTTCGAGACTCCTGGTGTGGTGCTGTAGGATATGAACTGGACGACTAAGGTCAGACATTTGAACCCACCAGCTGCTCTTCAGAAACCCTATATGGGTCACTATGAGTTGGCACTGACTCGACAGCACTTAACAACAATAACAAACTTTCCTCAAAGAATTCTGTGCTCAAAAGAGATCTGTCATCCTCAAGGACTTCAATTGTGTTCCTTTGAAATATTTGTTGAGTTTTAGGGACAAAAATAACTCTGAGGGTTCAAAGACTGTAGGGTGGGTGGGGTAAGGTTTCCCAACAAAATTCTCTTAGGCCAGCCCTTACTACCGTCAAAAAATGAGCAGGTGAATTGTTGTGATGGGAAAAAAAGTTCCTGACCTTTATACCACCAATGCAGTTTCCAATTTTCTTAAAACTTCTTCCTAATAAGCCTCCAAAATCATCGTGTGTCTTTGAGAAAATCTACCAAGGTTACTCCCCTGGGATCCCCAAACACAGTTGCCATAACCTTTTGAGCTGTGCTCTCTGCTTTGAATTTCACTAGTCCAGCAGATTCCCTTAGAAGACAGTTTTCATTGGACCTTTTTGCTCTTTTATTTTTTTTTTTGAAGGCACCCTAACAAGACTAAGACAAGTGTATGACTGAGAGAACTTGTCTGCAGTCATCCACTAAATATGCAGACATATTTAAACACATTTTATTTGGAATAAATCTGTGCGTATATAGAACCTTAGTACCAATACTTTTAGACTTACCCTGATACATAATGTGTGGTGTGGTGCATATATATAT
>NW_006408624.1:6668566-6670660 GCF_000296735.1 Chrysochloris asiatica
CAGTTTCCTGTCCTAAAAATCTTGTCTCATGGGAAGAAGGTCACTGACCACTTCTCTGAAGGGGCTGCAGATGCCCTGAGAGAAGGGAATTCGGAAAGGAAACTGAAGCAACAATAAAGTGTTGAAGCCAATGGGGCTTTTAGAAAGAGATGCAGTTTCTCAAAAGTCACCTATGAACACACACAGTTTTGACAAAGAATGTTTGCACAGGAGATCTTTGCTGAAATAGACTTACTAATGTCATAGAACATACAGGGGGCAAACGTTATTAAGACTTCTTAGACATTACTGGACACTTTATGGGCCTGGGACCTCAGGACCATAGTCTCAAGGACCACCAAATTCAACTGACCTAACACAGTCCACAAAGACAAGGTTCTACATCCTACTTTGGTTAGTAGCATCTGGGGTCTTAAAGTCTCATGAATAACTATCTAAGATGTACTATTGGTCTCTTTCCAACTGGAGCAGAGAAGTGAAGAAATCAAAGACACATAGAAACAGTTTGTCCAATGGGCTAATGGAACACATGAACATCAGTCTCCAGGACACTTAGACCAGAACTGGCTACCACACCAACAGCTCTGAAAAGGAAAGTCCTGGATAGAGTCTGAGAAAAATGTGGATCAATGCTCAAAAATCATTTAAACACACACACACACACACAAACAGGCTTACTGGTCCAATAGACACACAGATTATGGTCTTAGTCACCCTTCAGATCTAGAAATGACCTCACCCTTGTGGCTCAATTTTCAGACAAACAATAGACATGTCTATAAGGGGAACAAAATACTAGCGAGGTCCACACACCATAGAACCATTTGAGATCAAAAGGGCAATATTTACCCAAGGAAAAAGTTCAGAAAGGTTAGGAAAGGAGGAATAGGAACATGAAACACAGGGAGGAAGTAGGATAAGTGATGTTACATTGTGGAAATTGCAACCAGTGATTTGAAACAAAATGTATATGAATTCTTGAATGGAAAACTGATCTACTATGTAAATCTTCACCCAATTCACAATCGGTGTTGTTGTTGGTTTTCTGCCATCCAGTCAGTTTCAAATCACAGTGACCCTGAATTATGTTTCCAAGGCTGTAAATCTTTACAGGTGAAGAAAGCCTCATCTTTCTACCCCAGAGTAACTGGTAGATTCAAACTATTGACCTTGCGATTAGCAGCTCAACTCATAATCCGTTACACTGCTGGGGATCCTTGAGTTCACAATTTTAAAGTTTAAATAGACAGTTAAAAAAGTTGTTAACAAAAATTCTGATCATCAGTGACTTTGCCACAATCTTGTCCATAAAGCATCAGGGAAATCTTGGTAAGAGAAAATTTAATATGCATTTTAATTATTGCATGATGCTTTTTGATATTTTGCAAACTCTGATTTTCAATATAAGAATTCGGAAAGAAAATGAGTATTATGTCTATGTCATTAAATAAACAGGTTTTATGCAACATTTCCCAGTTTTTCAGGCAAAAAGAGATGATTTCAACAAATGTTGTTGCTGTTGTTAGATGCTATAAAGTCAGAGTCAGTTCCAACTTATAGCCACCCTAAGCACAACAGAAGGAAACATTGCCCAATCCTTCACCAACCTCACAATTGTTGCTACGCTTGTGCCCATTGCTGCTGTCACTGTGCCAATCCATCATCTCATTGGGGATCTTCCTCTTTTTCACTGACCCTCCATTTTACCAAGTACAATATCCTTCTCCAGGGACTGGTCCCTCCTAGCAACATGTCTGAAGTATGAGAGACAAAGTCTTGCTTTCCTGGTTCCTAAGAAGCATTCTGACTGTACTTCTTCCCACATATATTTGCTCGTTCTTCTGGAAGTCCATGGTACTTTTAATATTCTCCAACACTATAACTCAAATGCATCAGTTCTTCTAAGATCTTCCTTAGTTATTGCTCAACTTTCACATGCATATGAGACTATTGAAAATACCATGGCTTGGGTCAGGCATACCTAAGCTGATTATCTTTGCTCTTGAACGCTTTAAAAAAGAGCTTTTGTGTGGCAAATTTGTCTAATGCAATACATTGTTTGATTTATTGACTGCTGCTTCTGTGAGTGTTAAT
>NW_006408624.1:6672260-6680406 GCF_000296735.1 Chrysochloris asiatica
TATGAGCAGTTGATGGTCTGTTCTACAATCTGCCCTTGGCCTTGTTTTGGCTGATAATTTTGAGTTTCTCCATTGTCTCTTGCCACAAATGTAGTCACTTTTTTACCTGTGTAGTCCATCTCAAGAAGTCTATGAATATTGTTGTTGAATCAGTGCTGTTGAGTCAGTTCTGACTCATAAAGACAGTGTATAGGGTTTCAGAGGAGTAGCTGATGAGTTCGAACCACTGCCTTTGCAAATAACAGTCTGCTTATTATAAATAAGTCCTTGGTCTTACAAAATTTTATCATGGGATCTCCAATTCTATCATTTCTATCCTCTTGACTATATTTTCCAACTACCGATCCTTCCACTTTGTTTCCAACCTTCCCATTGCAATCACCAGGATTTATCAATGAATCTTGATTACATGTTTGATCAATTTCAGACTGAAGAAGTCGGTAGAACTATTCAATTTCATCATCACTTGCTTTAGTTGTTGGTGTGTACATTTGAATAGTGGTAGTATTAACTGGTTTTCCTTTTTTCTTGTTTTGGCTAAGTACTGTCAAGTTGGTTTGACTCATAGTGACCCTGTGTAGGCTTTCTGAAAACCATCTGGTGGGTTTGAACTGCTGAATGTGTGATTTTCAGTCTGGTGCTTATTCTACAATGCCAGAAGTCCAAGGTCTTCCTTTTAGGTGTGTAGATATTATCCTATAATAAACAGCGTTAGACTTCAAGACAGATCTTCAAATGTTCTTTTTGATGATGAATACGATACCATTCCTCTTCAATTTGTCATTCTAGCACCGTAAACCACATGATTGCAGATTCAAAATGGCCAATATGGGTGCATTTCAGTTCACTAATGCCTAGGATATTGATCTTTATGCATTTCGTTTCATTTTGACAACTTTCAATTTTTCTAGATTCATACTTTGTGTGTTCTCTGTTCCAATTATTAAGGGATGTTTACAGCTGTTTCTCTTCCTTTTGAGTTGTGCTTCCCCATCAGCAAATGAAGGTCCTGAAAGCTTTACTGCATTTGTGTCATCATGGTCAGCTTTACTTTGAGAAGGCACCTCTTCCTCAGGACATGTTTTGAGTGTCTTCAACTTGAGGAGCTCATCTTCTGGTGCTATATCCTAAGGTTTTCAGTGACTAAACATTCAGAGTAGTCCATCTCTCCTTCTTTCTAGTCTTTCAAGCTCTGCTGAAACCTGTCCACCATGGTTGACCCTATTGGTATTTAAAATACTGGTGACGTAGCTTCCAGCAATGACAGACTATGACTTCCAGCATCACAGTGACACACAAGCCACCAAAGTATGACAAACTGACAGGTTTTTTAAACAGATATAATACAATAATATTTGTAATGCATTCCTCATTAGATTCGCAGGCTATTTTTATATTAAAGTAGACATTTTAAATTTTGATTATTTTTTATCACATGTTGTTATGGGCCATCGAGTCAGTTCTGACTCATAATGACCCTGTATGGGGTTTGAATTGCCAACCTTGTGGTTGGCAGTCCAGTGCTTATCCTATAGTGCCACACACTGCATACTATATACCTAAATATATTTTGCCATCAGTGGGCTTCCTTGAAGTTAAGAATCTAAATCTCAAATATATTTTTAATGTAAATTAGGTCAGATTTTAGACCTTGTAGGTATTTAATCTAGTGTGTTTGTGTGTGTGTGCCAGACAGATAGAACAGTAATAGTGGCTGTCTCTGGGGTGGTTACATTAGGAGTGATTCTGTTTGTTTATTTTTAAGTGTATTTTTTTTTTACTTATCTGCATTTTCTAATTTACTTTTTACACTGAGCTTCGTGTTGCTGTTGTATGTCTTTGAATCAATTCTGACTAATGGTGACTCTGTACCCTGCAAGTCCTACCACTCAGACCGAATGCTGAGAGTGGGCGATGGTAACTCCCGATGGCCTTGAGGACTCAAGGGCATTCAGGACTCTCACCTTGCCCTCTGAGCAGAGCCTTGGGAGGAGGCAGGTGTGTGGTGGGGAACAGTAGTCTAGAGATGACGCCTGGTGACATCAGGTGAGTGAGTCCTAGGGAGCCTCCCACACGGCCTGTGTTGGACATCATGGGCTTCAAAAGAATTAGTCCTGGAGGGGAATTGTGGTCCAAGCAAGGAGTGGGGGGGAAATGACCAATGTGAATAAAAGGTGAAGACAGTGCATCACAAATCTCTCGCCTATGATGTTTAGGCACTTTTCAACCCTTCTCTCACTTTGCCCCCAAATCGTGACTTGGGGGAGCGGGGGGAATGAAGGTTAGAACTCTGATTTGACTAAGATTCCAATTCTGCCACACAGAGGAATGGGGCTTGAAGTAGTTATGGAAATAGTAAGAAAGTGTCATTTTTTAAACATCATCTAAGTTTACTAATTAAAATTTGAACACTTAGTAAAGTGCCCTGATGGTTAAGCACTCCACTGCTAACCAGACGGTTTGGGGAGAAAAGTGTTGGTATATGCTCCCCTTAAAAAAGTACAGTCTAGGAAACCCTACGGGGCAGTTCCTCTCTGTTAGATAGGGTCACTGTGGGTCGGAGTTGACTTGGTGACACTCAACAAGTTATATTCTCTAGTTATATCCCTCATTTATGGGGACAATCAAGTCAAATAAGAAACCAAAATGATAATACAATCCTTCTCTTGTTCTTGGTGCTTTACATATATTAATTGTGCTGATTCCCAAAACAACTCCTAAAGTAGGTGTTACTATTATTTGTACTTTGTTTTGTTATTGTTTAGGTGCCATGAAGTCAGTTCTGACACATAGCGACCCTTAATAGGGCTTCTGAGGACCAGTTAGTGGGTTTGAACCACCAACCTTGAGGTTAGCAGGCCAGGACTTATCATACAGTGCCACACCAGGATCCCATTCATATTTTACAGATGTAAAAAATAGAGCCAAAGAGTGGTTCAAGTAACCTGCTCAAGGTCATATGGCTAATTAGTGTCAGACCCAGGACCCAGACCTAGGAGTCAGGCTGCAGCTTTTGTGTATCTCCAGACACGGCTAAACTGATCCTGTTCATGATGCTAAAGATGATGTCAGACCAGGTTATGGTCCATGATGTACATGGGATAGCAATGAATTGGAGCCGACTCAATGGCAAATAACAACAACGATGCTATGTGCTAATGAAACTCAAAGAGATGAAGTATCTTGTCTAGTTTATCAGGTTCAAACCTGGAGCATCTGATTCCAAATCCCATGCTTTTCTTTGTATAGCTGCTTAACAAAGCTGATGACTTTACCAACCAAGGCTAATGCAAAACAACCAGTCACTTCCAGACAAGGTGTCTGGGAAGGCTTTGCACTGATTTGTAAGTCTAATCCCTTGCAGAACTGACATTGCTTGAGATCCTTAATAGACATGATTGTCAGGTCCAGCACTTAGGTTCAGAAAGATAGCTGTGCAAGTACAAGACAGGGAGGGAGAGAATTAGCAACAGGCACCAATGAGAAAATCCCAAAGGGGATTTCGCTGACCTGGAACTAAGACTGAGTCAGCATTCTAGGCGTGGGCTCCCAAATGCTCTTGTGCTACATTCACACATTTTTTTTTTCAGTGTTCCAAACAAGATGTGGGGTCCTCAACTAATCAGAGTCTCTGCTTACCAATGAGAGTCCTCAAAGAAGACTGCAAGCTCAATTGGGAGAGGGCTGGAAGCTGTAGGAAGAATGGTTGTTGTTTGGTGCCATTGAGTCGTACCCACTTATAGTGACCCTGTGCACAACAGAAAGAAACACTGCCTGGTCCATGCCAATCTCACAATTGTTGCTACATTTGAGTCCATTGATGCTGCCACTTTGCCAATCCATCTAGCTGGGGGTCTTTCTCTTTTTCTCCAACCCTCCACTTTACCAAGCATGACATCCTTCTCCATAGACTTGTCCCTCCTGACAGTATGTCTGAAGTATGATAGATGAAGTTTGGCCATCCTGGTTTCCAAGAAGCACCCTGGAAATGCCTAACACAGATCTGCGTGTTCTTTTGGCAGCCCATGGTACTTTCAATATTCTCCTTCAACACCATAACTCAAATGCATCAAATCTTCTACGGTCTTCCTTGTTCACAGCCCAACTTTTGCATGCATATGAGGTCATTGAAAATAACATGGTTTGGGTCTAAATATTCGAAAGTTGTTCGTCTCTCCTTCTTCCTAGTCTGTCTTCATCTGGAAGCTCATTGAAAACCTGTCCATCATGGTTGAACCTGTTGGTATTTAAAATACTGGTGGCATAGCTTCCAGAATCATGGCAACCCACAAGCCACCACAGTAGCACACACTGACAGATGAGTGGTGGAGGAAGAATGGAGAAGGATCTAAATTGGGGACATGGTTGCTTGTGTCAACACTCTGAAGGACTAGAATGGCAAATAAGAAGACTGGTCCCATGGGGTCTAGAAGAGCAAGCCTAGAGCCAAAAAGTAGACTAGAGAAGAGGACAGGGGAAAGGAGGGAGGGAGTGAGAACTCAGATAAGGTACTTAACAATGCAGGCTTTGGAGTTAGGCAACCTGCATTTGAATAGATCTATGTGTGTGGCCTGTGACAAGTGATTTAACTTCTTTTTGCCTCAACATCCTTGTCTATAAAATAAGAATGATAACTGCACCTAAGACTCCTAGTGTGATTCTGTAGGATAAGCACTGGACTGCTAACCACAAGGTTGTGTTTCAAACCCACCAGCCTCTCCTCAGAAACCCTATATAGGGTGACCATGAGTAGGACTTACCAACACCATAGCACCTACCTCATAGAGCTGTTGTAAGACTTCAGTAATATAACCCATGTAAAGTGCTTAGCACTTGGCATATAGAAAACCAAACCAAACCAATTGTCACTGAGCCAGTTTTGACTCATGGAGATTCTATGTTGTAGAATAAAACTGTGTTGTTCCATAGGCTTTTTTGGCTGTGATCTTTTGGAGGCAGATCAGTCAGCCTTTCTTCTGACGTGGATCTGGGTAGGTTTAAACAGCCAGGCTTTTGGTTAGTAGCTAAGCAGTGGTCCATACTTAGCAGGTACTCCTTGGGAGAAAGATGTGACAACAGCCTGTTTCTATAAAGATTATAGCCTTGGAAACCTTATGGGGTAACTCAATCATATCATGACTATATGGTGCTGCTACTGCCAGAGCTGTTTAGTTATGGGCTATGCTGACTTGGGAGTCCTGGTGTGGCACTGTGAGTTAATGTGCCAGACTGCAAAGCCACTTGAACTGCAAGGTCAGTGGTTCAAGCTCACCAACTGCTCCTTGGAACCCCTATATACAGGGTCGCAATGGGTCGGAACCAACTTGACGGCACTTCACACCAACAATATGCTGACTTGGGTGATAGCAGACACTCCTACTGAGGACATGTATAAACAGGGGTTCAAAGACCTAACATTTGGTGAAGATGCTGTAGATTTGAGCATTGAGGTGCAGAGAGGGTTGAAGACTCTATAAGAGGTCTTGATTCTGTCTTTTTCTGCCACGAGCCAGAAGTACCCCTCAGAGACACACATTCCCTCCAATTCTGGAATCTGGAGAGCAGCCTCATGGTCCTGGCACTGCTGTTTCTGAGGACAGTCACCAAGCCAATCGCTAGGAACAACCTGGCCTTGGTCCAGCAGAGATGAGCAGAGGCTGCTCATTCACTGGCCATGATCCCTAAGGTGATGAGGAGTCAAGGCTGCTTGCTGCCCACACAAGGCGTGACATCCAGCTCATAATCACCTCTGGAAGCAAAGGCAGACAGCAAGTATCAGGCATAGCCATCTGGTGGCCGGTCTGTTGCATGTTCCATGCACATGTATGGAAAGCTCAGGGTTTAATAGGAGGCTAATGTTGAAGGAGCTGATTACAGAATTGTGGGGGAGCATGGGCTAACAGTGGATGGGGAACGTGCACCTGAGCAGGAAGATAATAGTAGGGACTACGTGTCTCTGGATGTGTGCCCAGTCAGTGTTCACCCAGGCAGGCCTGAATCAAGAGACAGGCAGGCAACAGAAAGAAATTACACTTGTTGTTTGTAGAGAGGATCTCAGCAAGATGGTAGGAGTGCAGGCAGTTCTCCTCAGGTTCATAAAACACCATTTGACAGCCTGCACATCAGCAGATGTCAGTAAACCATGGGTATGATAAGTTCAATTGTTTCCCCAAAGGAAGTTGTGTGAAGTCCCCACTTCTGACTTATGACTGCGGCCTTGTTTGGAAACGCAAGCATTGCCATTAAGACAAAATCCTTAGGATGAGCCTTGATCTAAGCCTTGTGTTCCTGTAAGAAGTGAAGAAGAAACACAAAGGGGGAACGGCTATGTGAAGATGGAGGCAGAGATTGGAGCCATACTGCCACAAGCCGATGAACCCCCAGGGCTGCCAGAAGCTAGAAGAGACCAGGAAAGATCCTCTGTTAGAGGCTCAGGAGGACCTGGACCCATCAACACCTTGATTTCAGACTCCTAGCTTCCAGAGCTGTGAGGCAATAATTTTCTGTTATTTTAAGCTGCCCAACGTGTAGTACGTTGTTATAGAAGCCTTAGGAAACAAATACATTGGGAATGGTGGTGGTGTGCCGTGGAGTCGGTTCTGACTCATAGTGACCTTGTACAGGGTTTCTGAGGCTGTAAATCTTTACTGGAGCAGAAAGCCTCATCTTTCTCCTGCGGAACAGCTGGTGGATTCAAACTGCTCACCTTTCAGTTAGCAGATCTACACATAGCCCACTATGTCACCAGGGCTCCGTACATTGAGAATGTTGTTGTCGTTAAATGCCATCGAGTCAGTTCTGACTCATAGCAACCCTGTATAGGGTTTTTGAAGAGCGGCTGGTGAGCTTGAACCACTGACATTGCAGTTCAAATGACTTTGCAGTCTAGCGCATTAACTCACAATGCCACACCGGGACATTAGGAATACATGGAGAAAAAAATATTTCCCCGATTTTATAAGGGCAGCTTATATATAGTGCTAGCCCGGGACAATCCCAGGATCATCAACAGAAGATTATGCCTACAGCAATAAGTGACTGGCAGCAGTAATAATTTTTGCTCATTAATAAATTAATTAACTAATTAATTAAATGATGCTTAATGGCTGCCTATTATGTACCTGGCACCCTTTTCTGTGCTCAAAAGTTTTCAAAATCAGAAACTCCTTTGGCAGTGGACAACAGAGAAGAGAGAAATAGGTAAACACCACACCCAAATGACAGAAGTTATCCCTGCGAACACACAAAGCTTGGGAAATAATATAAAGAGTGGAGATGAGCAAGAGGTTGGGGATCCCAAGATGAGACAAAGGTCAGAGCCAGTGAAAGATGGTTAATTACTCCTAAAAGGACTCCATTTATAATCTTATACTACTGCAGGCTGGGAAACATGGTGTATGTGTGTGTTCATACCTTTTTTGTTATTGTTAAGTGCGATCTAGTTGATTCCGACTCCTAGAAACCCTGTATGGGGTTTCCAAGGAGCTGTTGGTAAGTTTGAGCCACCAACCTCATGGTTAGCAGTCTGCTCATTCAACTGGCAGAGCTGGGACTGGAACCAGACAATTAGACATCAGAGCCTATGCACCATATCCCAAAACTAGTCACCTGACACAAGAAGAGTAAAGACCAGAGGCCACAGGCTTTCAGAGAAGGATGAGAAAACGCCATGGCACACTGTGGTTGTCTCTTCTCTGTGTGTAGGAACCTTCACACACAGATACAGTCTTTCGGTATCTTTTGGAGTTGCGTCTTTGGTCAAAGTAGACTCCTGAGTTTTGGGCCTGGTGGAGTCCTGGGGAGTATGTGGTTTATAGGCAGAGTTCATGGTGTTCTTAGGCCTAAACAACTCTGCAGATAAAACTACACCCCTACTGCCCAGACAAGCTGTGTGCCAGGTTTCTTCATGCTTGATAAGGACACCTGCTCTGCCGAACTCTCTCAGAATACACCTGAGCTTGGGGCCAAACTTACATGAGTGGGAAAGTCAACTGCTGTATTCTGCTGGTGAAGGCAGAAAACACACAAAAAGCCACTGTTCTGTTGTTGTTAGGCATGCCATGGTGATTCAGACTTATAGCAAATCCATGTGGCAGAGTAGAACTGCTCCAGGGGGTTTTCTAGGCTGTAATCTTTATGGGGGGGG
>NW_006408624.1:6684375-6712081 GCF_000296735.1 Chrysochloris asiatica
TCAGAGAAAAAGAGGAAGACCCCTAACGAGATGGATTGGCCAGGTGGCATTATTGATGGACTCAAGTGTGGCAGCAGTAGTGAGGTTGGCCCAGGACCGGACATTGTTTCGTTCTGCTGTGCATGAGGTCACTATGAGTCGATTCCGACTCGATAGGACCTGACAACAACAACAACAATGGGTCAGAACCAACTCCACAGCACTTAAAAACAAGTCTTTATGGGAGAAAATCGACAGATCTTTTTCTGGAGCAACTGAGTGGATTCAAACCACCAACTTTTGGTTAGTCAAACATTTAACTGTTACACCACCAAGATTCCTTGCTGCTGCTCTATAAAAATCAAACAAACAAAACAACCCACTTACATCAAGTCAATTGGGCTCATAGTGACCCCTTGTAAGGTTTCCAAGGCTGTATGTACATCTTGACGAGAACAGAGAGCCTCCTTTCTCCTGCAGAGCAGCTGGTGGATTCAAACTGCTGATCTTTCAGTTAACTGCCAAACTTGTAACCCTCTGTGCTAGCAGGGCTCCTTTGCTACCCTCTCGTGAATCTCCAAAGCCAGTGTGTCAGGCTTTCTCAGATCAGCACATGTCTTCTGTCTGTTGTCCTGACTTGGCTTCCTAAACCAACTGTGGACTTTATTCTGCAAACACATATGTGGATTTAATGTGCAATTGTATTAAAACCAAAACCCCAGATTGTTAAAACAAAAAACAGTTGCTGTCAAGTTGATTTCGACTAACGATGACCCTGTTTCAAACTACTGACCGTGAGGTTCGCAGCCTGATTCATAACCACTACGCTACCAGAGATCCTTAACAATGACCCTATGTGAATCATACTCCATAGGAATTTCAGTGACTGAGTTTTTCAGTTCGGCCTTTCTTTTAGGGCTCCTTTGGGTGGACTCAAACATTCAACCTTTCACTTAGCAGCCAAGCACCTTAACCATTTGTACATCCAACAACTTAAAGAACTGTATTAAGCATGAGGAATTCATGTGTCTCTTCTCAGAACTTTGGAAATCAGTCAGCTTTTTTTAATCATAAAAAGGTAGGAAAACAGAAGGCTTGGGGAATTTGATGCTAACTTTCCTATCTCAACCATTCACATGTGACTGATCATTTCCTGGTCTTGGGTTTTTGGAGTGCTCCTTAATCTCAACCTTTTCTTCCCTTCCATAAGTAAATTTGGAACCATCTGAGAAATAAGACATAGGACATAAACAGAGGGAGACCAAAGTATCATCTTTTAAGATGGTTGGAAGGACATAGCTTTAGACTGATGGCCGCAATGGGCTTTCCAACACTTCACTTCAGGATTAAATGTATCCATCCAGTCTCAGACAGGGCTGGACCACAGTGGTGGAGCTTGCCCTGGATGACTTACCACCTTGCATTCTGTCCTGAATGCTTCCTCCCTGAAGGTGAATTGAAGAAAATCCCAAAAAGGCTGAGCTGAGCATGCTCAGTTCCTTCTCTGAAAGTCATCCATCAGATACATCAAATGAAGGTGCAGAAAGGCCAGAAAATGACTTCAGCTTATGTCCTTTCAGCTAAAGAGCATGGGACGAAGGGAATGAAAGATAAGCACTGGACTGCTAACTGCAAGGTTAGCAGTTCAAACTCATCAGTTGCTCCGTGGAAACCCTATATAGGGTAGCTATGAGTGGGAACTGACTCCGCAGCACTTAACAAATACGATAAGAGGAAGATGAATTAATGGAGACCACAAAGAAAGTTCACTAAACCTGTGCTGAGGATGCCTGTGTTTAAATGCTCTGCCATTTACTAACCAGACAAGCCCAATGCCTTTGAGTGAATTCTGACTCGGGTGACCCCATGTGTTTCAGAGTAGAATCAGGCTCCATCAGGTTCTCAATGATTGGGACCTTTGGGAAGTATTTCATCAGAGTTCTGGGTGAATTCAAACCACCCGCTTTACAGTTAGCTGCGCTGTGCTTAACCGCTGGTACCACCTAGAGACTCTGCTAACCAGATAGCCTTGGGCACATCATCTTACTTCTCTTCTGAGGAATGAAGATATTGATTGTTGATCTACTTCACAGGCTTGTTTGAGAGGACCAAATTTAAGCATGGATATGGATACATGGAGTGATGGTTTTTGCTGTCATTTCTAGTCTCTTCTGGCTTTAGTGTTCCTCTTCCTGAAATGTGTGCACCTGCCAGCCTTGGATTCGAACTTGGACATTATCTTGAGACTTAGGCATTACTGAACTTGACTAACGGAGACAAGACCTGTTGGATCTTCTCTGTTATAGAAGGTCTATCCTGAGTCCACCTGAGACAAAAGCAGGGGACTGAACATTGTAGGATCTTCATTTTCCCAACATCCTCTAAGCCTTTGGGTAGCTCAGGGGAGTATTTGTATCACACTTTACTAAAGTACTTTTTATCTGTTTTCTGATCTAATCATATCACACACACACACACACACACACACACACACACACAGCTACACAGAGGAGTGGATCCATCTCAGCTTTAATGGCTCACTTGTTTTTCAAGTACAGAGGAAATTTATAAACAATTCCTTGTAAGTTAAGGGAGGGGGAGAGGGGAGAGAAATCTTGAATCCTGTTCAGAAAGGATAACAAAATCTCTTTAAGAGTCCAGCTTTCTCTTCCACTGGGATCTGATTAGGATTTCTCTCTTCTTTTCTCTCAATGACTTCATGTGCTGTAAGCACCCAGTGTGGAAGTCATTGGTGCTGTCTACTGAATCTGGTTCCCCTTCCAGACATAGGATGGGATTGCAATTCCTGGCTTCTTGTGGTTGGGTACCACCAGGTCTATTTCTGGTCAATGCGTTATTAGAAGAAGCAGCTTTGTACAGTTTAGCTACCAGTGCATTTCCTGTAGAGATTTCCTGCTATGTGGTGGCTGGCAATGTTCAAGATGGTAGCTACTCCACCATGCGGACAAAGACCTTTATGGGGAGGCCTTCTGCAGACCTAAGAGGACCATGGGGTTCAACAAGGATGTAATCTGTATTGATAAGTCATTGCTATTGTTAGCAGCACTTAACCTTATGTACAATGGAATGAAATGCTGCCCAATCCTGCCTGATCCCCATGGTGGGTCACAAATGGAACCCCTACAAGTCATATGAATTTCATTGGCTGTCTTTCAGAAGCAGATCCTCAGGCCTTACTTCCTAAACCATTTGGAAGCTCTGCTCTAAACTGCTCAGATTCTCAGCAGCACGCAAGCTTGTGAGTGAGGAGCATTGGCTGGGATCAAACCCGGGTCTCCCCCATGGAAGGCGAGAATTCTACCACAAAGCTACCAATGTCCCCTAATTTTAGTAGAAGACATTAAAATCTGGGCACTGTTTGTTACTGCAGCTTAACCTAGCTTATCTTATCTGATAAATCCATTACAAATGTAGAGTAAAACCACCCCAGTGGGCTTCTTAAGCTATATTATCTTTACAAAAGCAGATCTCCAAGTCCTTCTCTAGAGAAGGCATTGGGTGGACTTGTTAAACCCTTCATTTAGCAACCAAGCAATTAACCATTGTGCCACCAGGGATCCTCAAGGTGGCCGTAGGTGGCACTCATTCTTGGGAGCCAGAGAATGTCTTTGTTCCACACCGTCCACTTTCACGGGCTGGCTTACAAAGAAGACCATGCTTTCCCAGAGAGCTGGTTTAGCCTTTGCATTAAACATCAGGCTGCTTCCTCTACCGCGTGGCAGGTTTTCATCTCCTCTGAATAATTTTTTAGCAACTTGAGAAACTGCAATCCAAACATATAGTATTTTTGGCTGGAAATTAAAACGCGTCACTTTTAAAACATAAGCAGCATGCCCTGAATGTTTATGGTGAAAAGCTCACTCCTGGCCAGACTGCAAAGCTCACATTACCGAGAGGCAAACCCTGGAGCTTGCTAGCAGTTTCCATTCCAGTACGTCCTTCCTACACAGTGCACTGACTGTGAATCATTTCTCCTCTGCTACATGAACTCCCAGTTCAATGACTCCTTCTAGATCAAAGAGCGACTGGCTAGAACTTCCCCTTGCTGTAAGGGGACAGTCCACTACTTTGCCCTTGTTTTGTATGCTGTTAAGTTGATTCGGACTCACAGCAACCCTGTGGGACCGAGTTGCTGTTGTTGTTGAGTGTTGTCACATCAGTTCTGACCTATAGCAGCTGATGAGCTTGAACAGCTGACCTTGAGGTTCAAACTTAACTTTGCAGACCAGCCCATTAACCCGCAGCACCACACCAGGACTCCGTGGGATAGAGTAGGATTGTCTTATAGGCAGAACACTGGGTCATTTCTCCCATGGAGCAACCAGTGAGTTCAAACCACTGACGTTTCAGTTTGCAGCCAAGCACTTTACCAGTGTGCCACCAGAACTCTTTACATCACCCTTGTTGTTGCTGTTATTGTTAAGTGCCGTCGAGTCGGTTCTGACCCATAGTGACCCTGTATAGGGTTTCCAAGGACCAGCTCAAATGGACTTTGCAGTCCAGCACATTAGCCCACAGTGCCACACATTGCCCTTAAGAGAAGCCAAAGCAGTCAGTTCAAGGGAAGTTTTCAATGATACTGTGTTGATGCTTTGGGGTGGAGCCACCTCATTCCTTTGTTCACCCATTCATTTATTTTTATGCTCATCTGTTAGTGCCTGCAATGAGCAACTTTCTGGGAAAAGTGTTGTGGAGACCCAAATACAAAAAATTATTTAATCCCTGTCTCTTAGAAGTCTACTGCCTAATTGTTCAGGCCCTTGATAATGTGGGGCAGAAGAGAAAGAAGCTCAAGAAAGAAAAGAGAAAGAACATTTTGAACCACTTATTACCCACTTTATCTCATTCTGGAGTCCTGGTGTGGTACAGTGGGTTAATGCGTGGAACTGCAAAGTCAGTTTAAATGGCAAGGTCGGTGGTTCAGGTTCATCAGCCACTCTTCAGAAACCCTATACAGGGTCGCTATGGGTCAGAACCAACTCTATGGCACTTAAGAAGAACAATGTCTCACCCTGATGAGATGAAAACTCCTATTATAGAGGAAAATTCCCATTGTAGAGGAAACTGAGTCTCAGAAAGATTCAAGGATTCATCCAAGGTCAAGCAACTGCTGTAGATTGGAGATAGGAGTACAAGCAGAAGCAGTTAGGAAGGAAAGCCTAAAGATCTGCTTCCAAGAGGTCACAGTCATGAAAATACTACCAAACACAGTTTTGCTGTGAAACACACAGTGTTTCTGAGTCAGAAGCAATGTGACAACAACAGGTTGGAAAGAACTGTTAGTTAGAGAGTTCACTTTCAATCGGTAGTATAGGTTTATCTAACCTCTCTAAGGTACAATTAACTCACTCCTCTCTAAAATGGAGATAAAATACAAGTATTCATCTTATGGAATTGCTTCGAGGACTACATGAGATAACCCATGAAAATAAGGTTCTTACCCTAACACATATAATTGCCTAATAACTGCTCATTAGAGTATTATTACTGAGCACCTATTACATTGCAGGAGTCCTGGTGTGGCGCTGTGGGTTAATGCGTCAGACTGCAAAGCCGTTTGAACTGCAAGGTTGGTGGTTCAAGCTCACCAGCTGCTCCTTGGAAACCCTATACAGGGTCGCTATGGGTCAGAATCGACTCAACAGCACTTCACAACAACAACATTACATTGCAGGCATTAGTACTCCACACTTAACAAACATTAATCTTGTCTTCATTTTAATGATAAAGAGAGTGAAGCTCAGATAAACTAAGCAAATTGTCCAAGGCCACTCAATAGATAAGCAGTTGGGCTGGGATTAGCCCTGAGGTCTGGCTGACTTGAACATTCATGTTCTTTTCTATCATAATTCACAAAATCAAAAGTTCCACAGGGAAAGAGTGGTGTTCATCATCACATGATATATTTAATGTTGTGTGTCAACTTGTCCAGGACATGATTCTCAGTGGTTTGGCAAACACTGGACTAGTTGCTCCTCCTAAATGTGTTTGTTGTTGTTGTTAGGTGCCATTGAGTCGGTTCTGACCGATAGCGACCCTGTATAGGGTTTCTGAAGAGAAGTTGGTGAGTTTGAACCATCGACCTTGCAGTCCAGTGCAGATCTTACAGCATCACACCAGGACTCCCTCCTTAACGTAGTATAATGTAATAATTTTTATGCCAAGATCTGATGTGATCATCCAATCAGTTGGAAGAGGTGTTTCCTTGGGGTATTTCCTTTTACATTCAGTGTATAAATGGATGTTCTGGCAGAAACCTGATCTCTCTCCATCCTGCACTTGCCTCCTTGCCTGATCTCAAGATCTTGGGATGTATGGCTGTAGAAATCTCCAGCCTGCTACCTGACCTGCAGATTTTGGATTTTCCAGCTCCCACAATCTCATGAACCAAAAGAGGTTCCCAGCCCATGGTCTAATCTATAGATTTGGGATTTTCCAGACCCACAGCTGCATAAGTCATTTCCTTAATATATAGTCATATGGTGGTGATGATGGTTATGTGCCGTGGAGTCAGTTCCGACTCATAGCGACCCTGCATAGGGTTCCTGACACTGGAAATCTTTACAGTAGCAGAAAGCCTCATCTTTCTCCTATGGAACAGCTGGTAGTTTCAAACTACTGACCTTGAGGGTAGCAGCCCAACTTGTAAATACTACACTACCAGAGCTCCTTAATATTACATGTTGTTGTTGTTGTTAAGTGCTGTCAAGTCAGTTTCGACCCATAGTGACCCTGTAGAGGGTTTCCGAGGACCGGCTGGTGAGTTTGAACTGCCAACTTTGTGGTTCAAGCCAATTTATCAGTCCAGCGCATTTACCCACAGTGCCACATCAGCATTCCATAAATGAGTATATTTCATTGGTTTTGCTCCACTGTTGTGAGAACCCAGATTAAGACATGCATTGTTTAGTGCTTGAGATTGTAAGTTGTGCTTCACCCAGTCAGCTCCACACTTTACTTTTGACCTTTCTAAACTCCGTGTACTCATCTGAAAAATGGGGATGATAATAAAATCTACCTCAAAAGGATATTGTTGTTATTGTTGTTTGGTGCCATCAGTTGGTTTTGACTCATAATGATCCTATGCACAACAGAGGGAAACACTACCTGGTTCTGTGCCATCTTGACAAATTTTTATGTTTGATCCCATTGTTGCTGCCACTCTGTTCATTCATCTTACCGGGAACCTTTCTCCTTTTCATTGACCTTTCACTTCACCAAGCATGATATCCTTCTCCAGGGATGAGACCCTCCTAACAACATGTTCAAAGAATGGGAGGTGAAGACTTGCATCTTCACTTCTAAGGAGCAGTCTGGCTATACTGGTTTGTTCTTTTGTCACTCCATGGTACTTTTAATATTCTTCTCTAGTACCAAAACTCAAATTCATTGATTCTTCTACAGTCTTCCGTATTCATTGTCCAACTTTCACACACATTTGAGAAAATTGAAAATACAATGGATTGGGCCAGAAGCTCCTTTAGTCCTCAAACTAACTTCTTTGCTCTTCAGCACTTCAAAGAGGTCTTCTGCAGCAGATTTGCCTAAAGCAATCTGTCATTTGAATTTTTGACTGCTGCTTCCATGAGTGTTGATGGTTGTTGATTCAAGAAGAATGACGTCCCTGACAACTTCAATCTTTTCTCCATTTATCATGATATTATTTATTGGTCTACCAACTGCTCCTTTGGAAACCCTATACAAGGTTGCTATGAGTCAGAAAGGACTCTACAGCACTTAACAACAACAATTTGTTGGTCCATTGTGGGGATTTTGTTTACATTGAGGTGCAATCTATACTGAAGGTTGTAGTTTGTGATCTTTATAAGCATTTCAGGTCCATTTTGCTTCCCAAAAGCAAAGTTGCATCATCTGAAAAGTACAGGTTGTTAATGATTCTTCCTCCAATCCTGATGGCACATTTTTCTTTATATAATCCAGTTTCTCATATTACTTGTTCAGAATACAGATTTAATAAATATGGTGAAATTTTACCACCCTGGTGCACAACTTTCCTGATTTTAAACCATTCAGTATCCCCTTGTTTTGTTCAAACAACTGCCTCTTGGTCTGTGTACAAGTTCCTCATGAGCACAATTAAGTGTTCTGGAATACTCATATTTCACAATGTTGTCCAAGCTTGTCATGATCCACACAATCGAAAGACTATGCATAGTCAATAAAGCACAGGTAAACATCTTTCTGGTATTCTATAAGACCATGTTGTTGTTGTTGTTTGTATGTGCTGTTGAGTCACTTCTGACTCATCGTGACTCTGGATAGGGTTTCTGAGGGTATAAATCTTTTTCAGGAACAGAAAACTTCATCTTTCTCCCATCCAAAAAACCATGTGGTGGTGGTGGTGGTTGTGTGCGTTCAAGTCGGTTCCAACTCATTGGGACCCTGTATAGAGTTTCCAAGGCTTTAAATATTTACAGGAGCAGAAAGGCTTATCTTTGTCCCACAGAGCAGCTAGTGGATTCGAACTGCTGATCTTGCAATTAATATCCCAATTCACAACCCACTGCACCACCAGGGCTCCTTCCCAAAAGGCCATAGTAAAGATTTGACAAGATAGTACAGATAAGGTGCTTAGCAAAATGCCTGAGCACAAAAAACTGCCAAGGGTTGTGAGCACTGATGATGATGATGGTGGTGGTGGTGGTGGTGGTTCTAGAATCACTGGTATAGCCTGTGTGACACACCCGGGGAAGCTACCACCCAAAAGGGGACATGCCATTTATTCCTAGACCTTTGCCTTGGCCAACACACACTTTTGGCTTAACAAAGAATGTTCAGGATGCAACAAGTTAAGAAACTGTGGAGGATGGTGATACCTAGCAAAATGAATGTGCTAAGGGAATGTGTTTTCAAGGCATTACTTCTTTATGTGACTTCTTAAAATGTTGGTTGGCGACAAAGCCGGAATTCTCTTATCAAAATGAAATCTGTAGAATACAATTTTCAGCTCAAACAATGTGGTTTATACAAAGCGCCATGCTTTCAAGTCAGATGAGGAAATATAAAACTGTTCTATAATGGATATATTGTTTGCACACAAAAAGCTGTATGAATCCATGTTTCGTGCCAGGCCTCATTTTGTATCTTCAGTAAAAGGGGGAAATGCTCTCTTCTCCAGAAGAAACCCCAAAGGAGATCTCAGCACATTAACTGTCCCCTTTGTTGCTCATGAAACATCAAAAGCACTCGCTGGCCTTTTTGCTCATTAGGACACCATGTCCGTGGGAGAAGGGGACCCGGCATTTATCACCAGGGATCCTTTTCATTAAGTTGAAATGGCTCTGTCTTGTTTCCCTTGGTGCTGAACTCAGGTCTACAAAAAATTATTGAGAGCTCACTATGTACCTGGTGCTATACTGTGAGGACTACAGAGAGGGGCTGACTCCAAAACACTTACTTATGACCTACGAGTATGACAGAAAGGCAGGTCCTTGAAGGAATGCAAAATTTTATGTTACAAGGCAATCATTCATTCCCTCAACAGTCTTGCAACACTCTTTTACAGAATGCCTACTACGTGCCATGGTGCCTGAGTGCTGCAGGTGATGAATTGTGCTCAGCTGGTCACTGAAAAGTTGGAGGTTCTAGTCTACCCAGGGGCATGTCAGAAGAAATGGCTTGCAATCTACTTCTGAAAAATCAGCCATTGAAAACCTTATGGAGCACAATTCTACTATGACACACCTAGGGTCACCCTAAATTGGAGTCGACTCAATGGCAACTGCTGATTATTTAAACAGGCACAGTGCTAAAGACACAAAAGCAAGAAGGTATACTTCTGTCCTCAGGAAGATCAGAGCCCAAGCACTTTGGGAATGCAGAATGGAATTATAAAATGCATTCAGTTGAGAATCAGAGAAGTTTCCAGATGGGTCTTAAAATGCAACATTTCAGCACATGGAGATCCAGGGCCCAGGACACAGCAAGCTGTAGTCTTTGACTGCTCGATGGATTTGTTGCTCACCATTGGGTTTGTTACCATGGCAGGTAACTCTTGACAGTCTGGGGCTATCAGCATTAACCCTCCCTTCCTTTCAGCTTCTTGGCTTCCCTATTGTTGTTGTTAAGTGCTGTTGAGTGGGTTCTGACTGTATAGAGTTTCCGAGGAGCAGCTGGTGAGCTTTCCTATGAGAATTCATTTTTGTTTGAATATTGGGTTGGAGAAAGGATACACCTCCCTCCAAGGCAGTAGGAGAGCGTCACCATCCCTCTGTCTGCCCAGGCTCAGCCTCTGAGCCTGTCTGTGGGAGTGATAGTTGAAGAACTTCAGCCACATCAAGAGCAGGAAGAAGAAGAAGAAGAAGAAACAGCCAGTCAAATGGCCTGAGACAGAAATGAGTTTGATGAGTTCAAGGAACAACCAGGGTAGACTATGAATGGTAAGCCTGAGAGCAGAGAGGTGGGCTAGGCCTAACTTGTGGAAAGCGTTGGAAGCCTTTGAAAGGAATCTTGGGTTTATTACTATGAGGTAGAAAATGATTCGAGTGTTGTAAGCAGGGAAGTGGAGTGCCATTGTTAACATTTTAAAGTAGCCATCTAGCTGCTGGGTGGAAAATGGACTATAACAGGACAAGACAAGAAGCAGGGAGATTGCTAGAGGGGTACTGCAGTAGTTCCGGGTGAGTTCATGATGGTTTGAACCAATGTAGTAGCAATGAGGTGGCTGAGGAGATAGATCAGGGCTACAGTGTGCAGGTGATGTCCATTGGACCTCTCAATAACGTAAGAAATGAGAGAAAGAATCCTGAAGGAATTCTAGCTTTGTGGGTTGAGCAAGTAGATAGTATCATTTAATGAGTAACTGTGGCTGGGGAGAGCTCAGAGAAGACAATGACTTATCAGAGGCAAAAAAAACCCACCATGGGTTTTGTTCTGAGCATTGAAGGTTTGAGATGCCAGTGAGACAGTCATATAGAGTCATGTAGAGACAGTCACGTTAAGTCATGTAGAGACAGTCATGTAGAGACATGAAGCAGGGTGTCGTCCAATGATTCTGGATTTGGGTAGACAGAAGAGGACTAGACACAGACATTATGATGTCTTTGGCATACAGATGGTATGTAAAGCCAAACCATGAATTGAGACTTCTTAAGGAGAGAAATTTGAGTTATGATATTGGAGGAGAATATTGAAAGTACCATGGATCGCCAAAAAAAATGAGCAAATCTGTGTTGAAAGAAGTGTAGCCAGAATGCTCCTTAGAAGCCAGGATGGCCAGACTTCATCACTCACGCTTCAGACATATTATCAGGAGGGACCAGTCGCTGGAGAAGGATATCATGTTTGATAAAGTGGAGGGTTGGAGAAAAAGAGGAAGACCCCCAACCAGATGGCTTGGCACAGTGGCAGCAGGAATGGGCTCAAGCATAACAATTATGAGGCTGGCTCAGGACCGGGCAGTGTTTCATCCTATTGTGCATAGGGTTCCAATGAGTCAGTACCAACTCGACGGCACTTAATAACAACACCAAGGAAAGAAATGAGGCCAGTGGTAACTCAGTGGCAGAAAACCTGCATTCGAGTACCAACCAACTCACCTCATTCTCACCCACCACCCCTCTGTCAGGGGAGGCTTGTATGTTGCTGTGGTATTGAATAGGCTTCAGTGAAACTTCTACACTAAGATGGACTAGGAAGAAAAGTCTGGTGATCTACTTTCAAAAATCAACCAATTAAAACAAAACCCTATGAATTGTAACAATTTGCAGCCAAATTGTGGCATTTCATTCCGTTGTGCTTGGGATCACCATGAGTCAGGGGTCAGAAAACACTTATCACAAGGAGAGCAATAGAGAGTGAAAATGCTCCAAGGACTGAGCCTTGGAGTGTTTCAGATTTCGAGGTTGGGCTCTTTGGATCAAGAGAAATCCTCAATAGGCCTCCTCCCTTCGCATTTGCATCCCCCACTATACTTTAGGTGTCCTGGTGTGGCACTGCAGAATAGTTTACTGAACCCCAAAGTCAGTTTGAAATGCAAGGTTAGCAGTTCAAAACCACCAGCAGCTCCAGGGTCAAGGGTCGCTGTGAGTCAAAACAGACTTGATGGCACTTCACAACAACAACAACTACACTTTAGGATAAACCTCAAAGGGAAAAACCCAAACCTGGAAGATTGTTGTGTTTTTTGTTTTTTTTAACCTAATCTGAATATTGCATGTACATAATTAAAAACATTTGGCCCCAAAGATTAATAACTCCTCTTACATCTTTCTTTGACAGTCTCTCTGATTTGTGGGGCGGGAGCTCTCCGAGTTGATTAACACTTCCGCGTTGCTTTGAGCAAAGTGTGGGGCAGCAACAGAAAATGCCACATTGCAGATGCCTGGCTTGGGGAAGGGGCTCTGACTTCACGCCTCCTGGTAGAGGAGAGACTTGCTTCTGACGGAGGGAAAGTATTACAAAAATATATATGTAACACATATTCTATTCCTGATTTAGGTCTATAATCTTATGAGCCAGACTGTAATGAATAAAGTTATAATTAGCTGTACATGAAGAACACGCAGTCGTGTTTTCTAGGGTGCACTTTAGGGCTCGGGTCCAATCTGCACATGTACAAGCTGTGCTATTTGCATCGACTTCTACAGACTCCACTCAGAGACAGAGGAGACCGCATTATTGATCACAGTGTGCACATCTTGCTTATTTCTCTACTACACCCCGTGGGGTGTGGAAGCAAAGGAGGAAAGAGCCAGGAAATCCGGAGAGCACTAGCCCATCCTCATGGAATAGCTCCTCAAATAACAGCATCAGTGTCTAATCTATGCCAATAAACCTCTGGCACTTCCCCCTGACTAGGTCTCTAGAATTGGACTAAATGGATATGAATTGTTCTGTCTTATGCTGTGTGACCTTAGAAAAGTTGCCTCCCCTCTCTGGTTTTGTATCTGTGAAATGAGAGGTTAGGCTTGAATATCTCTTGAATATCTTGAATTCTAGTTTCACCATCCTGGGGGTCTATGATTGTATCAAAAGAAAACCAAATCAGATGCTCTTCTGGCAAACTTCTGCAAGGCCCACCTGTGCTGTTAAGGAGTTTAACTCTCTTACATACCTGCTCCGTGAATTTGATGTGATCTGAAGTAATGTATTGGTAAATGTTTAGCAACTGACTCCCCAGAGAATAAAAAGGGTCCTATTAGTGGTGTTGTCCAGTTTCCATAGTGTAAATATTTCTACCATGGCCAATTTCAATGTACCAATGTGATGTTTCTGGGCACAGAGTTGGGAAGAGATGCATATAATTGAAGCTAGCATTCCTATCAACTACAGCTGACCTCTGGTGTTATCTGTTGGGAAAAACTCTTCAGCTCCACATGCACGGGCAAAAAAATTTAAGTAGAACTTGTACCCAAGGGCCAACACCACTATTGAAAGTAGCAAAGACAGTGATTTTTTATCTTAGGTGTTGACCTACAATGTGGCCTTTGTGCAGTAAGTGTGGTCTCAAAGTTTAGGGCACGGTTTTTTGACCCAGACAGCTGGGGTTCAAATTCTGCCACTTACCATCTGTGTGGCCTTTGTCATATGACTTAACTTCTCTGAGCTTTAGTCTGAACTTCTGTAAAGTGAGGATAGTAAAAGTATCTACTCCACAAGGTTGTTAAAAGGATTAATTGAGTTAATACATATAGCATGCCTGGCACACAGTAAGCACTCAACAGATTTGGTGGTGGTGGTGGTGTGCTGTGGAGTCCCGACTCATAGCGATCCTGAATAGGGTATCCAAGGCTGTAAATCTTTATGGGAGCAGAAAGTTTCATCTTTCTCCCGTGAAACGGCTGGTAGTTTCAGATTGTTGACCAGAGATGTTGTCATATTCAAAAGATTATTAGATTGTGAGTTCGGGGCAGGACTGGGCAGTGTTTTGTTCTGTTGTGCATAGGGTCACTATGAGTTGGTACTGACTTGATGGCACCCCAACAACAGCAATGACAGCATATTCAAAAGAAAGACAGAAAAAAAGTCAATTTGAGTTTGACCCACATAGTAAAAAATAAAACCAAAGGAAGGAAAATAAACTTTCATACAAATTTTATGACTCCTGGTATGGTGTTGTAGGAATAAGACTGGACTGCTAACAACAAGGTGGGCAGTTCATACCCACCAGCTGCTCCTTGCAAACCCTACATAGGGTCACTATGAGTTGGAACCAACTTGACAGCGCTGACCAATGTCATTCAGCTTTTTCTCAAATAAGGCATTGTGTTTGGTAGAGAGTCCGTGAAAACAAGGGAAACCCTCAAGGAGACGGGTTGTCACATGGCTGTAGCTATGGACTCAAACATTCCAATGATCATGAAGATAGTGCAAGACCGGACTACATTTTGCTCTGTTACACACAAGGTCATCACCATGAGTCAGGACCAACTGAACAGCAATTAAAAACAACCTCACAGTCAGCCGCTCCGCGGGAGAAAGATGAGGCTTTCTGCTCCCGTAAAGATTTACAGCCTCGAAAACCCTGTACTGGGTCACTATGAGTCGGAACCGACCCCACGGCACATAACACCAACTAAGTAGTCAAACCACCAACTTTAAGGTTAGTTGTTGTTGTTGTTGTTAAGTGCCGTCGAGTCGGTTCCGACCCATAGCGACCCTGTACAGGGTTTCCGAGGGTGTAAATCCTTACGGGAGTAGAAAGCCTCATCTTTTTCCCGCGGAGCGGCTGGTAGTTTCGAACCGCTGACCTTAAGGTTCGCAGCCTATTTGTACCACCCAGGGACTCTCATCCTTTAATCAACAGGGTAAAAATATAACCCCATTAAGCACAATGTCATCCTTCATGAATTTTGGGATGTTGTTGTTGTTGTTTCCTGGTTACTATGGCTGACCCTGCTGGTATTTAAAATACTAGTGGCATAGCTTCCAGCATCACAGCAACACACAAGCCACCATAGTACGACAAACTCACAGAAGCGTGGTGGACCTTTGGGATAGCAGCTTATTAATCTAAAGAGGGAAAACTTCCCTTGGCAACCAGAGGGCAGGGAGTCATTTGTCAAAATCTTTAGAATGGTTGGTGGTGTCTTTGCCCCGCTGTTGTCTGAGCTCCACATCTGATTTGAGGAATCCTGTGAATACATCCCTCGGGGGTACCCTGGCTTCTTTGGGAGAGGCAAGTGTGCTGGCTGGAACACAGTAGGGATCAGAAATGGGTCCTCACTGGCAGTTCACATCACCCTTGAGACACCTCCTTTCCACCTCCGGATCTCAACTCATCTTTGTGAAATGAGAAGGGTATGCTTCCAACTCTGAAATGTCGATGATTCTCCCTCAACACCTTAGCATTTGCCGAGGAACTTGGCAACATGATGCGGATATAGGTATCCTCAAAAGTTGTGCATGAATCAGATCCTTGTTATGAAACTACAAGTTCCTAAAGCAGAATGCAGTGGTGCAGTGTGAATGACCACTCCCTAGCTCATCCTGAGCCTGTAGATATTTACAGAGGTTAGGAAGAGACAAGAAGGGAGAGAAGAGGGGAGAAAGAAAGGGACGGAGAGAGGGAAGCAGGTACTTTGAAGTCAGAAGTTACAAATTTGAGTCTCTGTGCTTCCACTCACTGGCATGACCTGGGACAAGTTACTTGACCTCTCTCAACTTTGGTTTTCTCCTCTGTAAAATGGGGATAAAAATACCTATCTCAGAGGTTGGTGTGCGAACTAAATGAAATACTGTATTTGAAGGCCTTAGCTCAGTGTTGAGCACCTAGTAGGCACACAGTAAACTATAAGATAGGGCAGTGGTAGCACAATGGTAGAATTCTCATCTCTCATGCAGGAGATCCTGGTTCAATTCCCAGCCAAGGCAGTCAAGAGCAGCCACCAACTCTCCTGTCCATGGAGGCTTGTATATTGCTATGATGTTTCAGCTGAGCTTCCAGACCAAGTCAGACTAGGAAGAAAGCCCTGGCAATTTTTTTTTTTTTTTTTTTTAAGTAATAACAACAAAATAACAGCCAATGAAAATCCCATGGATGACAACGGGTCTGATCTGAAACCAGTCATGGGGATGGCACAGGTCTAGGCAGTGTTCCATTCCATTTGTACATACCATGAGTCACCAGGGGCCAACTAGATGGCACTTATTAACAACAAAGTATAAGACATAAGCAAATCGGAAAGAAAAAAAAAAAAGAAGTGAAAGCAAGTCGTGGGGAAGGAAACACTGATTGAGCCCCTGCCAAGCATGGGCAGGCACTTTCTTCTCTATCACCCCAAGGAACATGCACAAAATCACAGCCACGTTCGTCCTGGCATTTGAAGGGTAAGGTTGCTTTCTCGATTTCTTTTCTCAAGTTTGAAGACATGATGTAGAGAGGCAGTGGTGGGGATCCTCTCTAGGTGCCCCCAAATTCAATAGCTGACATTTATACAGCTGTGAAATGAACCCCAAATCCATCAGTGCACATCCTCTGGAAGAATGCATCCCCTGCCCAAGTAAGACCCACACAGACACATGTTCACATGCACCAAGACAAACACACACTGAGACACACAGCTGCATACAGTGTCCACGACACGTGTTTTCACTCACTGGCACACCCGCCCGCAGCATTCACATGCATAAGCACAGCCAAGGTCAACACAGTTCCTTGTGAGAATCAAAAGCAGTTACCCTTTTATCACTTGGAATTGATTATCGTAGCATTATTTTCTCCCAGCCTCCCCACCCTCCCAGACAAGGCACAGTTCCTCTGTCGCATGCTGCCAAAGCCCTATATTCCTTTCTTGCGTGGCAACTTAGCATAGTTTGTCATCACACATGGATGTGCACGACAATTTGATTAGTGTCTGCTTCCCCTCCTCGGCCTTCTGCTTCTTCAGAACTTGGGGAAGCAAGTCTGTTTGGCTTGTCCTGCCCCCAGCACCAAGCCTGAGATAAATGAATGAACGCATAACAATGAGTCTTCTTAAACTCCCAGTCTCTCTACTCCTTGACTGTTCAACTGTAGGGTCCCTGACCTTGTATGATGCCCTAGCCCCAGGCTCCCAGCCCTTCTGCCTTCTGGTTCTGCTTGCACCTCACTGGTCACAAGACATCCTCTTTCTGAGGTCCATTATTGCTGCCTGCTTCCCCGGTAATGATGTTGTTAAGTGCCATCAAATTGGTTCTGACTCATAGTGACCCTGTATAGGGTTTCTGAGGAGGGGCTGATGAACTTGAACCGCTGACTCTGAAGTTCAACCCGACTTTGCGGTCCAGCACATTAGCCCACAGCGCCACACCAGGACTCCAGAATTCCCAACAGTGATGCTGGCTACTTTTCTTCTGGAAAGTGGGCCAGGATCCCATCTTGACATCCTCCAACTTCAAGCTGGGGCCTTGGTGTCTATTATTCTTGGGATCCAGCCAGTCCAAAGGAACCTTCTTGTACCTGACAACTGCTGCACTTTCCCTCCATCCCTTTGCAGACTTGACTCAGCCTCAGATTCTCTTGAAAAATATTTGCATTCCCATTTCTTTTCAGGAAAATGTGTTGCTCCTTCCCACCCCAGGACCTCAGCAAGCCCCAGTCTGGGTCATGCCTCTCGACCCAGGCTCTCGGTGTCATTGTTGGATCCTAGGCCCAGAAGCAGGGGAGCATTCTACATCCTCCCTCTCATTAAATCAGTAGCCGTTACACTCCCGAGACAGACAGAGGCAGCAGCCCTGCTTCCTAGACCCAAGGGGTTGATTAGCATATTGTTGTAGGAAAAGATGTCTAGAGTAATCCTTTTCCTATTGACACTAAATAACATTACCTGAAGCTCCGGACTCTACCAGTCGGCCCAACCACTGTGCCCCTCCTCTCCTCTTCCCTAACTCCGAATATCCTCTCTTCTCCTTTCCTTTTGATTCCCCCATTTCCCCCTATTCTTTTCTCCTACTTGCCTCCTTGTTTCTAATTCTCCTTTCCTGTTCTCGTCTCTCTCCCCCACAACCTTCCCATCTTCTCTCTCTCCTTTTGTTCTTCTTCTTTCCCTCTATCTTCCTCTCCCCCACCCTTTCCTCCTCACCTCTTCTCTCTCCCTGTCCCTCATCTATCTCCACCTTAGCTCCATTCCTTTTTGTAAATGCACATGGAGAAATCAACAGACCAAGGCTTAGCTCCGACCCTCCTCTCCGAAAGCCTCTGTCTGTGCCTCCCTTACAGCTGGGGGCCCCTTCCCAAAACCAATGCTTTGCTCTGCCTGGACAGCCCCTGGAATGACAAATCTATGGACAAATTACTGATTTCTCATCTAATTTACATCCAATTAGTGTGAGTGAAATGAATCATGTGGTCAGCCCCTCAGGGGAAACATTGCAATAACAAATGCCCAGGGCTTCTTTCCTGGGGAAATGACAGGCCCTAGGGGAAGTCCAAGATTTCCCCTGGGTCAGAGGCCCCCCTTCCTTCCCCTAGGCAGGTTACACAGCCCATAGATCAACCCACCCCTCCCCACAGCCAGGACCAGCCTGAGCGAGTTCAGGATATAAAACAGGATGGGGGCGAGGACCAGGTCTCACTATAGAGATGGTCTTCATGATAGAAAGCAGTGTGATGTATTAGAGCAAAGGCCAGAGTGTCCACCATTGCCACAAGGGAGAAAAGCTTGCAGGGGTTTGTAGACAGAGCTCTAGGAAGGAGGCTCCGATTGCCTCCACTTCATTATTGTTGCTGGTAAGTACCGTGGAGTCGGTTCCGACTCATAGTGACCCTGAATAGGGTTTCCGAGACGGCAAATCTTTATGGGAGCAGAAAGCCTCATCTTTCTGCCATGGAATAGCCGGTAGTTTCGAACTGCCAACCTTGAGGTTAGCAGCCGGATTCGATTCGTAACGACTATGCTACCAGAGCACAGGGAGGGGGAAAAGGCCCAGAGAGGGCTTGCTCAAGGAGGGTTGTCCAGGAAGTAGCAGAGCCGAGTTTGAGTTCTGAACACAGGCAGTGGGATGCCAGAGTCCAGGCACTTCACCCCCATGCTCTGCTCTGCCCATTTTGCAGAGAAAGAAACTGAGGCTCAGGGGACCCAAGTTCACAAAGCATGTTTTCACAGAGCGGGAACTTTCACACATCGCGTCTGTTCATTTACCTCCAGCATGAAGCTTTGTACCTTCATGAGTTTAGGACTCTGGACCCTCGGACCCCAGGCTGGGAGGTGAGTGGACAGTTTATTCAAGACCATCCCTACGGCCAAGGCAAAACAAGCCACACACACACCTTACTGTGAGTCGGTCACCTCTCCCATTTTCACGTATGAAGAGCAGCAGACGGAATTGAGAAATGTTTTTCTACAACAAGAAAGATGACTCTGAAATTGTTTGAAGTGGGAAGATGGGGGGCAAGCAAGCGGGGCAGGGCGGGGGTGGGGGGCATGGGTTTCTTGTCTGAACAGTGCAGTAGCTGCATGTTTGGGATGAGTCGGATCTTCCTGTGTAAACTTGTTTCTAGTCTGCTATTTAAAACCTGGCATATGGATGGGATCTCAGCTTCCAGTACTGGCAGTTCTTAACATTCACAGCGACTAAATAAAAAGGGAATTTTAAAAACCAAATGCAGTTTTACCCCATAACGAGGCAAAGAGAGAACTACTAAGAAGTTAACAACTCCTTTATTGGGCCCAGCCAGTCTTCTAAGTGTGGGGGCTTCTCCATAGTATGGGATTAGAAGGCAAGGAATTGACATTTTCTGAGCACCTAAGTTACCTTGGGCCTTCTGCAGTGGCGCTGTAGAATCATCACTGGACTGGTAACCACAAGGTCAGCTGTTCAAACTGAGCTGCTCTGCAGAAATCCTATATTGGGTCGCTATGAGTCGGAACAGACTCAACAGCACTTACATCAACATCAAGAAGTTAGACTAAGGAGCCTTGGTGGTACTGTGGTTTAAGCATTGGGCTGCTAACCACAAGGTCAGTGGTTCAACCGCTCCCAAGAGAAAGCTGAGGCTGTCTGCTCCCATGAAGATTTATAGTCTCGGAAACCTTATACAGACTCTGTGGTAGTGAGTTTGCTTAGACTCAGTTCCTGGATGGTGTAACAGTTAACATCCGAAGCTGCTAACCAAAGGGTTGGAGGTTTGAGTCCACCCAGAGCTGTGTTGGAAGAAAGTATTGGCAACCTATTTCCAGATAATCAGTGACGGAAAACCCTGTGGAGCACAGTTCTACTCTGGCACACAAGGAGTTGTCACGAGTTAGAACCAACTCCAATGGCAACTGGTTTAGTTTAAGAACATAAAAACAACAACAACAACAACCCTATATCTGTTGCTATCGAGTTAATTCCAGCTCATGACTATGCCGGGTGTTACCGAGTAGAACTGCTCCACAGGGTTTTCTTGACTGTGATCTTTGCAGTCCTTTCTTCTGCAGTACCACAGGGTAGGTCTGAGCCACCAACCTTTAGGTTAGTAGTCAAATGCAATCCATGAGTGCCTCTCAGGGATGTTTTTGTTTAAGGGTGTTTCATTTAACATTTTTGCTTCCTTGGCTTTGGGTGCTGGGGGTTTAATCCTAGAGTTAGAGCTGAGCACACGGTTTTGCAACCAGCCAGCAAGAGTTTGAAGCCCAGCTCTACCATTCACTCCCTGGATGATCTTAGTAAAGTTACTCAGTCTTTCTGAGCTTTAGTTTACCAATTGCTGATGTAACACTGTAGGATCAGCATTGGACTGCTAACCACAAGGCTGATTGATGGTTCAAACCCACAAGCTGATCCTTGGAAACCCTGTTGGTGTTATTGTTAAGTGTCGTCAAGTCGGTTCCAACTCATAACTACCCTGTATAGGGTTTCTGAAGAGCAGCTGGTGGATTTGAACTGCTGACCTATGGTTTGCAGTCCAGTGCTGATCCTACAGCACCAAGCCAGGAGCATAGAGTCGCTATTAGTTGGAACTGGACTCAACAGCACCAAACAGCAACAACAAACCAGACCTAAGGTAGCGTAGTGGTTACGAATCGGGCTGCGAACCTTAAGGCCAGCAGTTCGAAACTACCCGTGGCTCCGCGAGAGAA
Source organism: Chrysochloris asiatica (assembly GCF_000296735.1). Classification (NCBI taxonomy): domain Eukaryota; kingdom Metazoa; phylum Chordata; class Mammalia; order Afrosoricida; family Chrysochloridae; genus Chrysochloris; species Chrysochloris asiatica. Next base: position 6,705,381 of record NW_006408624.1, read on the forward strand.
AGATGAGGCGTTCTGCTCCTGTAAAGATTTACAGCCTTGGAAACCCTGTACAGGGTCGTTATGGGTCGAAACCGATTCGACGGCACTTAACAACAACAACAAGTCTGCAGGGATGATGTAAGTACGAACCAAACAAACATTTGAAAAGCATGTATGTATACATAATAATAATAACAATAGCTTTTGTTTACACAAGACCACTGTCATTTAATCTGTACATCTGCTGGGGCAGTAGGGATGATTTTCCTCATTTTTTAGCTTCGAGGTTGGAAAGGGGGTGTCTAGCCTATGTCTTCCAATGTCCTTCAGGTTAAGGACAACCTGTGCGTGCTAGGAAATGGTGAGGGGACGAAGAAGAAAGTCCTGGTGGGCAGGAAGTGAGGACAGAGAGAAGAGAGAGCCTGGAGAGACAGAAGGGGGGCTCTTGGAGGCCTGTGACTTCAGTCACTGTGGGTGGGAGTGAGGTCACAAGCGCCAAAGGAAGTAGCCAAGCCACTTCTTCCTTAGACCCCCAGACAAGTGCTTCCAATGTGCCTGGCAGGAGCTTTGGTGACCCAGTAAGTTAAGTGCTGAGCTGCTCAGCTAAAGGTCAACAGTCTGAACTCACCAGCTACTTCGCAGGAGAAAGATGAGGCAGTTTGCTTCCATAAATATTTAGAGAAACCCTATGGAGCAGTTTGACTCTGTCCTATCAGTTGCTCTTAGTTGGAATCAACTTGACAGCAGTAGGTGTATGTGCCCGACACTGTGCTAACCTTCAAAATGATCCCATGAAGTGGCTGGTGTTTTTAATATAAGACTGAGGCACAAGGTTACCCAGCTAGTAAGTAAATAATGGGACAGGACTCCAGACTCAACTGTCAGACTTCAGAGCCCTGCTTCTCACTAACACTTCATTCCTTGTTACTATTAGCACAGGTGTTGGCATCCAGGGGCATTCTATAACATACAGAAAACATGGTACCCGGAATGAGAGCAGAAACTGTCCCTTCTGTACAAGTAGGTGACCAAGTCAGCTACAAGCCTCACACACCTGCTCAGTATGGACACAGCCCCTCTGATATCCACTCCAACAGCCCTTGACAATCAAGCCAAGCCTCCTGAGCACCAATCACCCCACCAAATAAGGAATGTGTGGTCAGCCCCTCCGGATACAAATCAAGCATCAAAGCAGAGTGAAAAAGAATAATCCGCAGCTTGGCAGAGCCTCAACTTTCTGATTTGTAAAATGGGAAGATCCTGGTACCTACATCATAAAATTGTTAATGAGGGTAAAACAAGACATCTTGAATAATCCTGGTGGGGCTTTCATTCATCAGGAAACTGAGGTTCAGAGCTGACCAATTTCTAAGGAGGCTTAGGTTAAAATGTTTCATTGTGAACTACTGCTTCAAAATTGAATGTTGCTAAAAGAAATTGTCAGGGTGACACTGGGAAATCCAGTGACCTGAAAGACCATGACTCAACTGCCCCAAAGTACATTATACTCCCCTGCTTCTCAGAGGCCACATCCCAGCCTCCCTGGGGAGGAAGAAGTTGGTCCTGACTTGGAGATCTGCCCCCAGGCCCTGAGGACTTGTCTGCTCGGAGCGCCTGCTTCAGAGCCTGCCACTGCCAAGACTTATGGCTGCCTCGTCTCTGCCCCTCGCTGGGTCTGGCTCCATCACTTATCTCCCCGACGCTGACCTGCCAGTAGCTGCAGGAGGCTCTCTCCGGTAAGATTTGATTAATGAGGTTCAGCAGCAACAAATCAGTCTTATGGAGCAGCCCTCCCCTCTCTGGGACACACTCTCACAACACCCGCTGCATACAAACTGCCCAGTGGTGTGGGGCTGCCTCCCCGCCCTGCCTGTCAGCACCCAGCTCTGCACCCTGAGCTCCTCAGGCCAGACCTGGCTGGAACTCTCACCAAGGACACGTCGTGTCCTTGACCCTGCGAAGAAATGCCTGTTGTTTTTCCTTCTCTTGAAGATAATATCATTAGAAAAAATCATATCAACACTAATAGCTACTATCTCTTGACCACTTACTATATGCCAGGCACTTTACTAAACATTTAATTCTCTCAACAACCCTATGGGCATGGGGTTTTTATTATCCCCATTTTATAGATGAGGAAACTGAGGTACAGGCAGGTTGTTAAGCTGTCCAACGTCACACAGTTAGAAAGGGGGCAGAGCTGGGATTTGATCTTTGGAAATCTGGTCTTTATACAATAAAAGCTATAAACGCTGGAACCTGTGTAATGTGGAAACCTGTCCAAGAAGAAAAACTGAAATATTTTCCACTAACACGAATGATAGAAAAGACTCTTGTCAAAGGAGCAAAACTTTCAAGACCCAGAAAAACAAGGCAGTCCTGTGTAATTTTGGCTCTCACAGATTTCACTATACTTCTTAAATTGTTTGAAATCTTCTCTTTGGAAAAGAATGAAAGCTATAGCCCTTCTCCTTGGAAAAACACACTTATCTATACACACATGGCATACAATCTCAGCATACATAGGTACCCACCTTGAACCCTACCCACAGTGCTGGGGGCCCCTGCTCTCATTCACTGGGAGGTTTAGGCACATCCCTGGCTCCTCTGGGCCTCAGTCTCTTCTGTAAGCTCTAGAGAAGGCAGGAGACCTCACAGTCCAGAGCCCATCCCTCTCCTGTACACTGGATCAAACGTACAATAGCCAAGACCTGCTTCCCCTGCTCATCCGTTTCACTCCCATTTGGAAAGCTCTTGTCATTGGAAGACAGAACTATTTTTCTCTTTGAGTTTCCAACCACTGCTAGTGCATCACTCCACCCTACTCCACCCCTTCTCTTACCCCGACTGTTTTATTGGAACTGTTTGTTTCTCAAGCAGTTACAGGAAGCCCATGGCATGGCGCACTGTGCATTCCTTTGCAGCATAATCTATGCACCACTCAAGCATTTGTCCCTCCAGTCACTGGGGACCCTGTCCCAGGAGCTTGCCTGCAGTGGGCACCCTGCTCATCTGCTCCCCACCTCCTCTTGCCCCCAAACCACCAAGTCTCAATCTGCACCCTTTCCTTGCACGCTGAATGGTTGTAGATTCTGCCACCCCCACTACCCTTCCCCTCCTTACCTTCCCCAAAACCCTCACATCCCAGAAGCATTTGTCAGAGATTTGCCAATAGTCACTTTTTCATCTGCTGGGGCAAGAGTCATCTTTGCATATAGATGTTTTGTAATAGATGCTGCATTGATTATGTAAAGTTCTTTTGGGAATCGCCTGGCCATTTCTGGGTCCTCAACAACCAGTTCCACCTCCAACAGACATCTCAAATCTCCTAGGTCAGGAGTGCTGAGCCACCTGAACCAGAGGCTGGCCACCTGAACCAGAAGGGGGTAAAGCCCCAAATGGCCTTGTCTGTGTTGGGGACAAGCGGTTCCGACCATCAAGGTGGACTTACATGGCACCTGCCACTATGCTTTAGACCGACAAATTGAGGAAGGCCTAGTTCATCTGAATATGGCTGGATCCTCTAGTTGAGAATAATAGTTTGCCCACCCTCCGAAGGCATGACAGTGCTTCAGTTCTTCCGATCAGCACTTTTGGGGGGGGGGGGTGCGGGTGAGGGAGTACTTTGCCAGATACAAAACAAAGCTCACTCCCCCAATAGTACACTCTGTCTTCACAGTGCCCTGTGTGGAGGAATTATTATGATGCCTACTTTACAGATATGGAAACTGAGGCACTGATGAGTGACTTGCCCAAGATGTCAAGAATCACAAATGGCAATCCCAGCCTTTGAGTCCAACTCATTAGACTATAAGGTCTGTACTTTATTTGACTTTAAAGTTGAGTTTAGAAGAGGGGAATTGGTGGTGTTCTTAGATGTTCTCTTATCTCGGTGCCCATCAGGAGCGAGCATGTGGTTATGTGCGGTCGTGTTGGGAGAAGTATGGATATCTGTGTATGAACTATTTGGGCAGGGCATGGTAGGTGAGGGCATGTGTCTCTGTGCAGGTCAACTGTACATGTGTGTGGGGAGGTGGATGTCAGTAAGTCTCAGCATGGAGTGTAAGAAGGTGTGAGGGTATCTATGTGGGTGCGTGGACTGTGTGCTTTTTTGGGTGTAGGAATGTGAGCCTCTGACCTGCTTCCTCCTCCCCAGCATCACACTACACTGGTCTTCAGAGTCCAGAGCCTGTGTTAAGCCTCTTAGGATGGAAACACTGGGTGGGTCTACATTTGCAATGCATGTATTGTTTGCAGACTATTTGGATTGGGTGGTAGAATTCTCACCTTCCACTTGGGAGACCCAGGTTCAGTTCTCAGTCAATCCTCTCAGGCACAGTCACCATCCAGCTGTCAGTGGCGGCTCACGTGCTGCTATGATGCCGAACAGGTTTCAACAGAGCTTCCAGACTAAGATGGATTAGAAAGAAACCAGTCAATGAAAACCCTGTGGACCACAATATTGCCATCTGCAACTCATCAGAACGATGGCATAGAATCATTCTTACAGCATTTCATTCTGTTGTGCATGACTCATCATGAGTCTGGGGTTGATAAGACAACTATCAACAACATAAAGTAAACATCTTAACAAGCATGCCCAGACCTCTCATAAGAGACAATCTTTGCAAGCTCAGGATGTACCCCAGGTTTCTGGAGTTGATCACTGAGAAATGCCTTTGGAGCCAGGGATCAAGTCACCCAGAAAAGCAGAAAAGTTGGTGAGGAATTAGGCCAATAATTCTAAATGGTAAGGGTGAAGGGAAGAGGAATAAGGGTCATGGGTAAATCTGAAGAACAATGGGGCGGCTCAGGAGGGCTGTTGAAAATGCTTTGTGCCAGGCCTTTGGATGGGGTCTAATGGCTTGCCTATCGTCTAAAGGCATGACAGTCCTCACAGCTCTTCCTTTGACTAACCTTCAGCTACTCAGTGGACACGGTACTGGCTGGCCAGCCCCTGAGGTCTTACGGTGTCACTTTTGAGGTACCCCCACCACCATGGCCTTTGAGACACAAAATAGCCAGCCTTCACATTGCATTTGCTGGCTTCGAGTCAGGCCCATTCATTCGGAAAATGGCCACTAAAGCACTCATCACTTTGAGTCTATAATTGGGCTGTGGGAGGGAGACAAAGTCTGGTCACATTGGAAGGATGCCCAATATGACAAAACTTAATTCTCTTTCTGCTGCCCTGAGGTCTGCATTCCCTGTAGCAACTCAAGAGCTTTCCTGGAGTTTCCTGCTCTGGCTTCTACCTGAACTTAGCATCCCCACATGCCAATTAGAGTCACACCTTCCATTTAACCAGAAGTATATTTTCCAGTTTGTTCTTTCACCAGGCCGGGCTCCAAATGCCTCTTGTGGTTATTTCCCGAAATCAAATCCAACCTCAAAGCATGAAGATTTGCCATTATTAAAGATGAGCAAAAGCATATGCCCCAGGCTCTGGAGAGAATTTCTAATGAGGATTCCAAAGATCACAGCCCACTCCTGAGCTCTTGGAATCTGATGGGCCCTTAGCAGTCCCGGAGCCTCTAATTACGCTCCTTGCACATCCCAGCTCTACCTACCACCTTGTCTTTGCCCGGGCTGTTCCCTCGACAGCAGTCTATGTGATCTAGCAATGGCTTTTAAAGTCTGCGTATAAAGAGAAAAACCAGGCATGGTCGAAATTACTCTTACAAGTCCCTTAGGAGGGAGACCAACATACCATCTCTCAGTAAGTCCTACAGAGCTGATTTCTTTCAGCATTGGAACAAATCGCTTTTCTTTGGGTTAAGCACCCGATGAGGTTATTGGCTTGATTTGTGGGCATGCATGTCTTTAGACACTAGAATCACCCTCAGGGTAACACAGAGGACCTGAGAGTGATTTGGAAAATTGCAGAGTCCATCTCTCATCTTGTGCCTACGCCATGGCATAGCTCTTTGAGTGAAATTCGGGGTGGACTCATCCACTTTACTGTCCATACACACTCTCTGTTGTTGATGTTGTTATGCTATGTGGACATACAGAGTTGGAGACACGTGCATTAAATGCAATCTCTCAGGAAGGCCCATGTCTTGCATTACACTATCTTAAATCCTTTGCATTCTTCAAGGCCACTTCCACATTCTAAATGCCACTTTTTCCAGGAAGCATCCCCTGATTGCCTCAGGTGGAAGTAGTGTTCCCCAACTCTGAGCTCCCATAGTTTCTTTCTTTCTTTTTTTTTTTTTCAATGTTTTATTGTGAATTATATGACAGTTTACATGGGAGAACTTTAGTTTTACATTCATTCCATCGTATATCATCTCACTACCAGAAACCCGCCCCCTACACTTCTCCCTCCTCCGCCCAGTTTTCAGCCCACAGTCCCTTTCCCTCTCTGGGTCCAAAGTCCCCAGTCGCTTCATGTCATGATCTCTGTCTCTATCTCAGGCATCACTGTTTCTCTGGGTAGGGTCCCGCTCTCGGCTCTTCTCCGTGGATGGTCCCAGAGACCTCCGCTCCTATCCTGGAGAATTAATTACTTCCTTCCTTGCTATAAAACCTCCACCTCTGCATTTCCAACCCTCATAGTCCGTCCTGATAAGCATTATTCACTAGAGTATCACAAGTTACCCATCTGTATCTCCTTTCATTAGCTCCGCCCAGACAGATTGAATACTACCTACTGGAGATTCTGCCTTCCGCCATGCTCCCTAGCACCAGGTTCCCTCTTGAAAGCTTGTAAGCCAGTC
>NW_006408624.1:6719476-6738208 GCF_000296735.1 Chrysochloris asiatica
GAGCTTGAACCACCGACCTTGCAGTTCAAAAGAATTGGTGGCGTGGCGCCTTAACCCACAGTGCTACGCCAGGACCCCTCTCAACCCAGTGCAAAAAGTCCAAATCCACGTCTCAGCTTGGGCTGAGTGTGTGTGTGAGTTCCTGGCAGAGGAAACTGCCAGCGGTGAGGGTGGGTCATGGCCACTAGGCTAAGCCCCTACCTCTATTCACCTGAACGTAGGTGGGCAAACCATGAGCGCTATTACCCTACACCAAAGAAAAAAATAAATCGGAACCACACAAAATCGGCAGAGTATACTGTGCACCTTTTTTTTCTCTTTCTTTTCCAAGGTTCCTGCAGCGTGCCTCCACTGCGTCTCTGCAGCTCCTATTTTGTCCCGCCGCCTGGATTCACCCAGGATGTGGGCTCAGGCTTCCATGCTTGCCGGTAGATCCAAAAGTACGCGATTTCCCACCTCAGCTCCAAATTCCACAGGTTATAAGCCCTCAAACCTTTAAACTATTCCTAGCTCCGTGGGTCCAAGCCTTGGAGCCCCAACCTGCCTCTTTCTTGCCTGGAATTCCGAGTTATTGCTGACGGTGACCTTCACTACACCTTCACCCTAGCCCCCAGAGTTTTTTATCTGTAGCCATCTCATGGCCCATGCCATTCTGCTCCTCATCTCCTCATCTCCATTTGCACATCTTACCAGTTATCATCAAGTTTCTGTAACTCATGGTGACTCCAGAAGTGACCCTGTGCTCCATAGGGTTTTCAATGGCTGACTGTTTTGAGACATAGGTCACCAGACCTTTCTTCTGAGGTATCTCTGGGTGAACTTGAACTGCCAACTTTCAGTTAACAGCTGAGTGCATCAACTGTTTGTACTACTTAGGAAATCCATGTACCTATCTAGGTCTTATCTCCCCAGATATACCTCTGTGCAGGTCAACTGTACATGTGTGTAGGGAAGTGGGTGAGGATGAGTCCCAGAGTCTCACAGTGCTTGATTCTTGTCTATTTCCCCTCTCAAGTCCTTGTCTGTTTCACCTCTGGAGTCCTTATCTGTTTCACCCCTGGAGTCCTTGTCTGTTTCATCTCTGGAGTCTCCACAGTGATTGTCCAACGTCTTCTGTATACTCATATCAATAGCTATTGATTCAAATAGACAATGACAAAAATAGCATATCTTGGAAAATGCAAACATGTCTACCTTATTGATACAGAAATATTGGACTCCTGGACTCAGGACATGCTAGAATGAGGAGTTCCACTTTGACTTGACTCTGGAGAAAGGTCTCTTCATGCCTTCTCCACTACTTTCTTCTGCTAAGCTGATTCCTCCCATTCTGATACACACATCTGCAACAAGAACAGCAACCTCACCCCAAAGCCTTGTCAAATAAGAATGGCAAGCATTGTTGTTGTCAGTGTTGTCAACTGATATCTTCAAGTCAATTCCAACTCATAGCAACCCAATGTGGCAGAGTAGAATTGTCCCATACAGTTTTCTTGCTTTCTCCTGCAGAGCTGCTAGGTGAGTTGGAATCCTCAACCTTTCAGTTAGCAGTCAAGTGCTTCACCATTGTTCCACTTTATGCACCAGAGAGGCATGTGACTTGCCCATGGCCACACTGCTAATGAACAGCGGGTTTTGCACATGTGTGATTTTTGTGGCTATTCTTTTTCTATTTTGTCACATGCTATTCCTGGATTGAGATACCCTTTAGTTCACTATGAGCATCCAGTAGTTTGTAGGCATCCTCAACCCTTCCATACAATGGAAGGCCCGTGTACAATGTCTGGATAACATGTCCCATGGGACTTCAGATATATCATTTTGGAAGCTCCTTGCTGGAGAGTTAAAGTTCAAGCCCAGCATGTTCTGTGGGTGACAGCAATTCCCCTTACAGATACCATCAGATCGTCTATCTGCCCCCTTTGTCCAGGTCTCTGCTGGGATTTCTCTACTTTCATCTCAAACCCTCAGTTTTACAGCCCATGTCATTGACGAATCCCCTTTCCTTATACTCCTTATTCTCTTTCTTCCCATTCCAGTTCCCTGTGGTTGAGGGTTGTTTTCACTATCTGGATTCAAATCCTGCCCAGTCGCTTTAATGCTAGGCTGAGTGTTGACAAGTTGCTTAACTGCGCTAAACTTAGTTTCTTCATCTATAAAACAGAATACTACTACTCACATCAAAGTTTTGTTGACATAAAACTAGTGACATCTGCGTAGCAGGATTCTCAGATTAGACCTCATTTAGCTGGAATTCAAGCAAATCTACAGAGCAGACCACACAGCAGTTAAAAGCAAGGTTTAGATTCAGATCACCTGGATTCAGATCTTACCTCCTGTACCTATTTACCAGCTGTGTGACTCTGGGTCAGTTACTTAACATCTCAGTGCTCCAAATGGCTTGTCAGCAAAATGGGTTAATAATTGTACCCATTAACAACTTAGTGTAGTGTCTGCCAGCTTAATCATTCCTGAATACATGTTGTCCATTAATTATGAACCATTATTAATTGTGTCAGTGGACTGATAGGCAACTCAAGAAGGAGTCTATTTGCATGAGACTTTATCTAAAAGAAGGAGGAGGAGGACAAGATATTTGTGTCAGTTATTAGTCCTGGGGGTGTCTTGCATGAATCCTGTTGATGAAGTGGGCAGGGTGAAGGAACCAGTCTCAGGGCTTCCCCAGGTTACAAAGTGTGACACAGAATGGTTTAGTGTAGTGGAATCTCCAGGGAATATAAGCTATCTATAAATTAAATACTCAGCTGTTAACCTAAAGAACAATAGTTCAAACCCACCAACCACTCTGTGCAAGAAATATGTGGCAGTCTGCTTCTGTAAAGATTTACATCTTTGGAAACCCCATGGGACAATTCTACTGTGCCCTACAGTGTGACTCTGAGTAAGAACCGACTCCACAGAAATATGTTTGTTTGTTTGTTTTACTGTTTATTGAACATGCAGGTAGTGGTGGTTTTGTGGTAGAATTCTCATCTTCCAAGCAGGATGTCCAGATTCGATTCCTGGCCAATACAACGTATTTATGCATAGCCACTACCTGTCTGTCAGTGGAGGCAGGCATGTTGCTGTGATACTGGACAGGTTTTAGAGGGACTTCCAGACTAGGAAGAAAGACCTGCCAATCTACTGAAAACCAGTCAGTGGAAACCCTATAGATAACAGTAGTGCCTGGAGTCACTGTGAGTCAGGGGTTAACTCAGCAGCAGCTAGCAGTAACATTTACTGAGTAACTACCATATTCTGGCCTGTGTTTGGTGTTGAGGATTCAGTGACAAACAGAAGACACAGCCCTGTCCTCATGGAGCCCACAATCTAGTGGTATTTCAAGATCTGGACACCAAGCAGCTCCCTGGGGCACATCAGAGTTCTTGGGATGGGGTTACATGCCAGTCTCGGCTGCTTCAAGGTTACAGATGTTCATGGACGAGTTTGGAGAAGCAAAGCATTGGCAAGTGGTGAAGTTGTCAAAGGACAGAGTTCTTCAGGTAGGGTATGAGAGAGAGAATTTAAATCTATTATGGTTGAGTGGGGAGTCCTGGTGTGGTGTGATGCTGTAGGATAAGCACTAGACCGCAAGGTCGATTTGAACCACAAGGTCAGCAGTTCAAACTCACCAGCCGCTTCTTGGAAACCCTATACAGGGTCACTGTGAATCAGAACAGACTCGATGGCACTTAACAACAACAACATGATTGAGGAGGGAATCTGGTGTGGTGTTATAGGATAAGCACTGGACTGCTAACCACAAGGTTGGCAGTTCAAACCCACCAGCTGCTCCTTTACAGGGTCGCTATGAATTGGAACCAACTTGACAACACTTAACAACAGCAACATGGTTGAGGGACATCACTCATCTGTCAGTTTGTTGTGCTGTGGTGGCTCACATGTTGCCATGAGATCAGAAGCTATGCCATCTATATTTCAGACACCAGCAGAATCATCCATAGTGAACAGGTTTCAGAGGCACTTCCAGACTACGGCAGACTAGGAAGAAAGACCTGGCAATCTGTTCTGAAAATTAGCCAATGAAAATCTCTAGATTACAACAAAACTGTGCCATCATTAAAAGGGATCAGTTAAAGGAGGTTGCCATGCTTGGTGAAGTAGAGGGCTCGGTGAGCTAGATGGGTACCATAACCACAATGATGGAGTCTAACATGCTGGGTTGTGAAGATGGATGTCAGGGGCTGGGCAACACTTTCTTCTGTTATGCATAACGTCACTATACAGTCAACAGCAGCTAACAATGCAACAGGGTTGAGGGCACACCTAGTGACCAATGAAACGGGAAAACAAGATTCCAAGTGGGGAACATCTAACATGGCGTGTGTGCTACCTGCTTAGTAAGGGATATGTGAATGCCTTCCCACAGACACAAACTTACCAAATACATACTCACACACATTTGCACTGCACGTGTATATTTAAAACACTCAGTCACACAAGGTATCCACACACACAGGGACACACGACATGGAAGATCCAGCAGACACGCAACCTAGTGGGTCCTATACAAATCAGACTCCCCTTCCAGACATTTTTCACATACCCTCTGCTGCCCCTGCCCTCGCCCCTCTCTGTGGACTTGTTGTTGTTGTTGTTGTTAAGTGCCGTCGAGTCGGTTCCGACCCATAGCGACCCTGTACAGGGTTTCCGAGGCTGTAAATCTTTACGGGAGCAGAAAGCTTCATCTTTCTCCCGCGGAGCGGCTGGTAGTTTTGAACTGCTGACCTTGCGGTTCGCAGCCCGATTCGTAACCACTACGCTACCAGAGCTCCTTTCTCTGTGGACTATGGGGCCTCAATCCCAGCTCTGCTGTGTGACTTACTATTGTTGTTGTTGTTGTTAGGTGCCATGGAGTCAGTTCCGACTCATAGCCACCCTGTACAGGGCTTTTGATGCTGTAAATCTTTACGAGAACAGAAAGCCTCATCTTTTTCCCTTGGAGCAGCTGGTGGATTTGAACTGCTGACCTTGTGGTTTGCAGTTCAGCGCTTTTCCTACAGAGCCATCAGTGCTCTATGTGTGACTTGCTAGAATTACTTAAACTATTTGAGCCTCAATTTCTTTTTCTGTAAAATGGGAATAATAAGATACAGACCTCATATGGTTGCTATGAGGGCCAAATGACTTCATATGTGTAAAGTCCTTAAAACTGTATTTGAACATACCAGGTGCTTATCATGTATCTACCCACAGACACAGATGTACATATGCCCTATAAACAGCGCCATACCTTCTGGAAGCCCAGCATGGGCAAGCGCCTCTCCATGCATCACAGCTTCAAGCCTGTAAGCCTGTCTCACCAGGCCAAGACACCCCAACACATACACATGAAAACCAATTGTTGTCCACTTGATTCTGACACATGGAGATGCCACATGTGTGTCAGAGTAGAACTGTGCTCCGTAGGGTTTCCAATGACTTATTTTCAGAAGTAAACCGCTGAGGCTCCTCTGGATGGACTGAAACCTCTAATTTTTCAATTAGCAGCCGTGTGTGTTAACTGTGACATTCAGAGACTACACACACACACACACACACACACAGAACCAACCCAAAGACCTGACCCAGGCTCCAGTTTTGCCAAGAAATGCCTGTAGGATTGAGCCACCAGAAGTTGGCTGAGAGGGTCAGGGGCACCTCTGAAGACAGGGGTTTGGGTTGGCTGCTTCCCCCCCTTCCTGTTCATCCAAAGAGATCCATGAGTCCTCAGTCCATTCAAGACTCAAGATTCAGTATCCCAGCTGTCTCCGGCTGTCCCCCATTGATCTGCAGCCTTTGTTATCTCAACTACTTTGAGAGAGTTCTCTTTTCTCCCCCTCCACTCCTCTGATGCTAATCTCTCTCCATAAATCATACCCTCTAATCTTTTCATCGCCTATCTCGGATTAAAGCAGTCCCGGGGGCTGGGAGCCACAGTCCTCAATAACTAAAATGCTTTGATGTCCAAAGTCAGTCCCTGAGCCCGCAGCACTAGCTGGCGGTCAGGCACACGTGGCAAGCCTGGCCCAAGTAGCGTCTACGCAAACACGTTCTGGAGTTGTCCTAGGCTGCTCACGCGGCCCGCACCTCGAGGATTTCACAGATCTCTTCATGAATATTTCTCACTACATACTGGATGTCATTATTCTATTGAGAATCAATTAGCCCAAATGTTGTTATGACAGCTACAGAAAAATGATATTTTTAGCTTAGCTTTATGCTGCTCTGTCTCTTCACAGAATTATTGAGAACCTTAAAACTGATCTAGTGGCGACACGGGCCTCGGTGGCCAGCCAGGGAGTGATTGATCTGGCATGTGGAATTGTGGGGCTCCTTTTCTCCATGAAGTGGGAGCTTGTCTGGGATAACTTCCACAGACTGTGCCTCAGTTTCTACATCTGTAAAATGGTAATAATCAATGCTACCCTTAGGACAATGTGACAATGTAGGTGTATCTGTGTCTTAGAGCTGCTATCAGAGCCTCTGTGGTGTTGGTGGTGGTAGTTATATGCTGTGGAGTCAGTTCCAACTCATAGCGACCCTGCACAGGGTTTACAGTATCGGAGGCTGTAAATCTTTACAGGAACAGAAAGCCTCATCTTTCTCCTGCGGAACAACTGGTAGTTTGGAACTGCTAACCTTGAGGTTAGCAGCCTGAATCATAATCACTACGCTACCAGAGCGCCTTAGAGACTCTGTGATGCCTTCGAATAACAGAAATGCAATGTCCATGCTCAGGAGGCTAGTAGCCTGGCTTCAGGGTACTATCCCTCTTTGTTTCTGGTAGTTCCGGCATTTCCTTGGCACATGGATGCAGCTTAGCATGGCCGATGTCCTGATCTGACCCTCCATCTCTTGTTTTTTTTTTTTTAAAGGATAGCATTCAGCTTAGATGAGGACCCCCCCTCTTCCAGCACAACTTCATGTTAACTTACGTGTTAACTTAATTTAGTAATATCTTCAAAGACCTGATTTCCAAACAAGCTTGTGTTCGCAGGGACTGGGGTCCTCTTGGTATTAAGACATCAATACAAAATTTTGGTTGTTGGGGGTAGGGAAAAAGAGGCACAATGTAACCCATAGTAACATGAAAGCACTTAGCAAAGCATGCGGCACCACAATACAGACTTACCATGAGTGGCACTATTGCTACTGCTTGCCTAGGTTCAAATCCCAGCTCTGACACTTCACAGTGCCTGACCTTCAACAAGTCATTTAACCCCTCTCTGCCTTAGTTCTATCACACATAAAATATGAGTAATAGTACCTATTTTGCAATGTTGTTCTAAGGATTACTCATTGCCATTCAGTCAATTCTGACTCACAGTGACCCTGAAGGACTAAGTAGACCAGCCCCAGAGGATTTCCAAGGCTGTAAATCTTTACAGATGCAGACTGCCACATCTGTCTCCCATGGAGTAACTTGGTGGATTCAAACCGTCAACGTTTCAGTTAGCAGCTGAGCTCTTAACCACTGTGCCATCAGGACTTTGTCATAAGGAATGAATAAGCTAATATCAATAAAGCACATTGAAACCATGCCTGGCTCAAAGAAGTGCCAACTCTCTTTTTAATGTAGGGTGGCTATTACTATCATCGGCAAATCACCTATGCTCACACAAGCCCTTTAGCCTGGACCCTTTCTTTCCCTCTTAGCCTTACCTAACCAAACCTCTCAGCATTAAAACCTAGCTCAGTGCTCACCTTTCCTTGACAAACTGGGATCTAGATCCTGGTTCCACTAATCACCGGATAAGCTTGGACAACAGAGGCTCAGACAGCAACAGTCCTTGGATAGGAGTCCCTGGGTGGTACAAACAGCTTGTGCTCATCTACTAACCTAAGGGTTGGCAGTTCGAAAGTAGTCTGCTGTGCTGCGGAAGAAAGGCCTGGTGGTCTGCTGCTGTAGAGATCATTGGTGTTGTTGTTGTTAAGTACCGTGAAGTCAGTTCTGATTCACAGTGACCCTGCACAGGGTTTCCGAGGCTGTAAATCTTTACAGGAACAGAAAGCCTCATCTTTCTCCTGCGGAATGGCTGGTAGTTTCGAACTGCCGACTTTGAGGTTAGCAGCCAGATTCATAACCATTCATAATGATTCTTGCTACCAGAGGCAAGAAAACCCTCTGGAGCAGTTCTTCTCTGGAACACATGGGGGCGCCATCGGTTGGCGTCAATCAGCAGCAATGAGTTTGCTTTGGGCTTGGTGGTCTCCTTGGGTAGTTGTTTCAATCACCAGCAATCTGCTTTCCCTACTAGGAGCAGTTTTGCAGATTTACAGGAAACAGAGAAGCTACTTTGTGGCAGAAAGCAAAAACTTGGTCTTTGGCCAGAAGGCACAGGCATAGAGTGGCAGGAATAGGCTCCAGGATGCCTCCTTCAGCCACATGGTTTACCAGAACTGGGCTGCTGTCAGAAAAAGGTTGTACCCTTCTGAACACCTCTGCTTCTGGCTGAGTGCAGCTCCACTCTCCTGCCCAGCGGGTTTCATCCAGCTGGAGTTTAACAGCTCCTGATGACCAACATCTTGAGCAGAGAAAAGGCTAGTAGACCACCCCGCAACCCCCAGAGTCCCCAGTGTGCTTGGTCTCTTTGGCAGGCCACTATTGCTGTCTGCCTGAATCAATTCTTGCCTGTCCTTAAAGACTCAGTGCAAGCCAGTCCTGATTTACACAGCCTCTCCAGTTCCTTCATTTGGGAGTCCCTTCGCTGTCTTCCTCATGGCCCTTATAGAACACTCTCTGTTGTTGTTGTTAAGTGCCTTCAAGTCGGTTCCGACCCATAGCGACCCTGTACAGGGTTTCCGAGGCTGTAAATTTTTACGGGAGCAGAAAGCCTCATCTTTCTCCCATGAAACAGCTGGTAGTTTCGAACTGCTGGCCTTAAGGTTCACAGCCTGATTCGTAACCACTACTGTACCAGAACACTCTCTAGTTGATGCCCAAAGCCCTTGTCATACATAGTCAGCTCCCCTGACTCCAGATCCTGTGTTCAGTGTTGCAAACAGAAGCCCCTACTGGCCTGTGAGCAGAGAACTATGACCTGGCTCTAGTGCACTGAGTGTTTGGACTCTGCCCTCCTTGGCTCTTTGCTGCACTTTTTCCTGGGCACACTTGTCTCCCAGGAGACTGTCCCACCTAGTGTCAGCCTGTCTTTGACCTTTGAAAGAGCACCCTGCCCAACCCTATTGTGCAACACAGCAGCCCTGTCTGTGCTCAGAGACTTTTAAAGATTTTGATTCTGGCTACTTTGACTTTTTAAGGTCCCACCCAACTGGAATACACTACTACATTCTTGTTAGTGCCATTGAGTCAATTCCAACTCATAGCAGCTCTATGCACAATAGAACGAAACACTGCCTGGTCCTGCTCCATCCTCACAATTGTTGTTAAGCCAATCCATCTGGTTGGGGGTCTTCATCTTCTTCACTGACCCTTCACTTTATCAAGCATTGATGTCCTTCCCCAGGAACTGCTCCCTCCTGATAATATATCCAAAGAATGAGAGATGAAGTTTGGTCATCCTGTCTTCTAAAGAGCTTTCTGACTGCTCTTCTTCCAACAAAGATTTGTTTGTTCTTTTAGCAGTCCATGGAACTTTCAATATTCTTCTCCAACACCATAACTCAAAGGCATCAATTCTTCTATGGTCTTTTGTATTCACTGTCCAACTTTCACGTATAACGCTATTGAAAAGATCAAGGCTTGTGTCAGGCACACCTAAAAAAACAGGCTCCCATCGAGACAAATCCAACTTATGGCAACCCCACAGGACAGAGTAGAACTGCTCATTAGGGTTTCTGCATAGTTATGGAAGCTGATAATGTCATCTTTCTCCCACAGAACAGCTGTTGGGTTTGAACTGCCAACCTTACAGTCAGCAGCCCAACACTAAACCCACTGTGCTACCAGGCCCCCTTCCAATATACTATCGTAAGTATAGTTTCTTGCTATAAAAATATTTTGAAAAGATTTTCATGATTTGACTTTTGATGTTATTTGAATTATAGCCAATATTTTATTTGGCTATGATTTCTCAGCAATCACTGTGCACACTTGAAGATTCTTAAGAAAAAAGGAAATCAAGCTTACAGATTGGCTTCCAATGTAAAGCAATGTCTATGAATTTAACAACGAATGAAGTTCGCCTAATTCTTTTTAGACCTTCAGTTAAACACCTATTATTATTTTTTTTTGTCTTGCAGTTTTCTCTTCACATTTTAGAATCAATGTTTTTTTTTAGAATCTAAATGTTTTCATAGGTCCCAAGAATGAGCATAGGCTTACCCCTGTTTATCCCAGATATCAGTCTCTAACTTTTCAAGAGACTTTACTGAAGGGCTAGCAATAAAGAAGGTAGTTTTTGTTGTTGTCACTAAATGGTGTGGAATCAGTTTCCCTGTATTGGGTTTCTAAAGGAGTGGCTGGTGGGTTTGAACTGCTGACATTGCAGTTAGCAGTACAGTATTTATCCTACAATGCCACACCAGGACTCAAAAAAAAAGAGGGTGGTTACTGGTCCCCATTTATGCTTGCATTCTAAATGTAATTATTAAAATCATCTCTTTGATCCTCAAAGGTGTACCAGTTTGCACTATCAATTATATTGTGATAAGGGGGAGTCCCTGGGTGGCACTTGACTGAAAGGTTGGCAGTTCAAACCCACCCAAAGGTGCTTTGGAAGAAAGGCCTAACTAACTGCTTCCAAAATGTCACAGCCAGGAAAAGCCTATGCTTGCAGCTCTACTCTGACACACGTGGGGTTGCCATGCTGTAGTTGAGTGCTGTCGAGTCGGTTCTGACTCATAGTGACCCTGTTTAGGGTTTCCAAGGAGCGGCTGGTGAATTTGAACTGCTGACCTTGTGGCTCAAACCGATGGTCCAGTACTTCACCCCACAGCGCCACACCATGAATCAGAATCAACTCCAAGAAAACTGGTGTAATGAGGGAAGGGAGGACCACAGAGACAAAGATGCACAGGCCAGACCTACCCAAGTCCTCTGCATGACAGGTGCTCTGCTTTCTGCAGGCACACCCCTAAGTGGTCCAGGGAAGCTTGCCCTCTGCCTCCACCCCACTACCTCTAAGAATGCTCTAGGGATCTCCACATCTCACAGTGCAGAACAAACTGCCCCCAGCACCAGAGCTAGAAAGTCTTCTCTCAGCTCCTCCCACCTCCCCTGCCGAAGACCCGCTAGGCAAAGTCCTCATTTCCTGCTGCAGAAATGACATCTTTCTTAGAAGACTGACAATGGACGCTTTCATTTCCTTTTATGAAAACCTCACTCCCATCTATGAGGGTGTGCTCTGGCCCTGTGACTCCAATAATGGAATCACAAAATAGTTTCACATTGATACATGTTCCAGAATCTTAATCTACATATCTTTAAATCTTAAATCTTTTATGGAACAAGACAGAATTATCAATTAATCAACCCATCAATTTCTCTGTTAGCACCAATCAGATTGTATTATGATTGTCTGTATCCATGGGTCTCCCTCACTGGACTGTGAGCTCTTAGAAAGTGATTATGCATCTCTATCCCTTATGCCAATGTCTGATGCACAGCAATGCTTGCTAAAGGATGAGGGAATGAATAAACATGACAGCTATTTTCTGTTAGACTTGAGCTCCTTGAGAGCAAGGACTATGCTGGTTCATTTCTGTCTTCACCATAGTACCTGATAGTCCACAACAGAGGTTCATTAGAGGGTAGGGGCTGATGTAACATTTTATTGGATGGAGGGATAGATGATAGGACAGATGGTTGGGTAGATGGATGATGGAAAGCATGCATGAGAGGATGTATTCTTAGCTTGTGAAATTGGTATCCGGAATGAAGAATTGCTTTCACCTCTGTTACGGATTAGATTGTGTGTCACCACACCCCCCAGAGAGATGGTAAAGTCCTAAGTCCTGTACTTGTGAAGGTGACCTTGTTTGGAGAAAATGGGTCTTTCTTCTAATGTATCATCAGTTACGTCACACAGGAGTAGGGTGGGTCCTAGTCCCAATTCCTTGTAAGGATTTGTTGCTGTTCTTGTGTGCCACAGAGTCAATTCCAACTCATAGCAACACTGGACAAGAGGGTAGAGTTGGCCTGTAGGGTTTCTTAAGCTGTAATTCTTGATGTCACGAGCGACTCTGAAACTTTTCCTCCAGCGTAGAGATACTATAATGACTGGAAGAAATGAGGAGGTAAAAGAGCTGAATAGGAAATTTCAAAGAACAGATCGAGAAGACAAAGTCAAATATTACAATGAAATGTGCAAGGATTTGGAGTTCGAAAATCAACAGGGAAGAACATGCTCAGCATTTCTTAAGCTGAAAGAACTGAGGAAAAAATGTAAGCCTCAACTTGCAATATTGAAAGATTCTTTGGGAAAAATATTGATTGACGCAGAAAGCATCAGACGAAAAGGGAAGAAATACACAGTCACTGTACCAAAAAGAAATGGTCAATGTTCAACCATTTCAAGAGGTAGTATATGATCAGGAGCCAATGGTACTGAAGGAAGAAGTCCAAGATGCACTGAAGTCACTGGCAAAGAACAATTCTGGAAATTGATGGAATACAAATTGAAATCTTTCAACAAACTGAGGCAGCACTAGAGGCACTCACTCATCTATGCTAAGAAATTTGGAACTGACGAAGAGTTCCATGTTTGCGCCCATTCCAAAGATAAGTAAGCCAACAGAATGTGGAAATCAGTGGACTATATCTAATTTACATTAATATCTCAAAGTAAAATTTCACTAAAGATAATTTTAAAACAGCTGCAACAGTACATTGACAGGGAACTGCCTGAGGGTCAAGCCAGATTCAGACAAGGACATGGAACAAGGGATATCATTGCTGATGTCAGTTGGATCTTGGCTGAAAGCAGAGAATACCAGAAAGGTATTACCTGTGCTTTATAGGTTATGCAAAGGCTTTTGACTGTGTGAATCATGTTAGAAATTAATCCTGATGTTGTACAAAAAAGACACTCGGTGAGACTAAATTACCTCAGCCAAGCAAAATTTACTTCTGCAGAAGGGTGCATGCATGCAGCTGTCCAGGGACAGGCCAGTGAGCACACCATGCGGGCAGTTCACTAGGGTTCTTATCCCTGATGCAAGTCTTAAGGCTGTGTCTCACCCCATTGGCTAAGGCTTCAACCACATAGTCTTTTCCCTTGCCCGGTTGGCTAATTCAAATTCTACGGCGTACATTATTCTTACTCAATTCAGGAAGTAGTAAAAACAAAAAGAAAGGTCATAAAGTCCTTACTCACTTCAGGAAATAGTAAAAAGAAAAAGAAAGATCACCCGAATACAATAAACAGGATTATAATAATTTTGAAGAAAAGATACTCATTCCCACAATCATGATAAGCTATAGACCACATTACAAAGAATGAGCATTCCAGGACACTTAACTGTGCTCCTGAGAAACCTGTACATTGATCTAATGGCAGTTGCAAGAAGAGAACAAGGGAACACTGAATGGTTTTTAATCAGGAAAGGTTTGTGCCAGGGTTGCATTCTTTCACCATATTTAATTTGTATGCTGAGAAAATAATCTAAGAAATTGAATTATATAAAGAAGAACGTGGAATCAGGATTGGAGGAAGACACATTAACAACCTGCGATATGCAGATACAACCTTACTTACTAAAATAAAAAGAACTTAAAATACTTATAATGAAGATCAATGACCACAGCCTTCGACACAAATTGTACCTCAACGTAAAAGAAACAAAAATCCTCACCACTGGACCAATAAATAACATCATAATACATGGAGAAAAAATGGAAGTTGTCAAAGACTTCATTTTGCTTGGATCAACCATCAAAACTTATGGTAGTATCAGTCAAGAAATCAAACTATGTATTGCATCAGGCTAATCTGCTGCACAGGATCTCTTTGAAGTGTGCATAAGCAAAGATATCAGTTTGAGGACTGAAGTGTACTTAACCCAAACCATGGTATTTTCAATAGCCTTACATGCATGTAAAAGTTGGACAGTGAATAAGGAAGACCATAGAAAAATTGATGCATTTGAGTTATGGTGTTAGAGAAGAACATTAAAAATACTAGGTAAGGACTGCTAGAAAAACAAACCAATCTGTGTTGGAAGAAGTACAGCCAGAATGTTCCTTAGAAGCCAGGATGACCAGACTTCGCCTCTCATATTTCAGACACATTATCAGGAGAGACCAGGCCCTGGAGAAATACATCATGCTAAGTAAAGTGGAGGGCCAGCAAAAAAGTGGGAGACCCTCCCCCGCCCCCAATGAGATGGATTGCTTCAGTGGCAGCAGCAATGGGCTCATGCTTAACAATGATTGTGAGGCTAGCACAGAACCAGACAGTGTTTCATTGTGGTGTTCATTGGATTGCTAAGTGTCAGAATCGACTCCACAGCACCCAACAACAACAGTCTTTATGAGAGTGGATCACCAAGTCTTTCTTTCTCCTGAGGAGTAGCTGAGAGGGTCAAACCACTGGCCTTTCGATTAGTAGCTGAATACTTATCCTTGTGCGCCCATGGCTTCTTCCCTCATGAATTGCTGTTGTTAGGTGTTGTCAAGTTGATTCTGACTTATAGCAATACTGTATAGTGTTTCTAAGGAGCAGCTGGTGGGTTTGAACTGTTTACCTTGTGGCTAGCTGTCCAGTGCTGATCATACAGTGCCACACCAGGATTCCTCACTTATGAGTTGTTGTTGTTGTTGTTAAGTGCTGTCGAGTCGGTTCCGACCCATAGTGACCCTGAACGGGGATCTTTACGGGAGCAGAAAGCCTCATCTTTCTCCCGCCGAGCAGCTGGTAGTTTCGAACTGCTGAACTTACAGTTCACAGCCCGATTCGTAACCACTACGCTACCAGAGCTCCTTCAGTAGTATCTTATAAAAGCAAACAGACATGGAGAAAGGGGCAGGAGAAAGAGACACCCAGGGGAAGGAGGTCACATAAGGATCCATCTGCAAGCCATGTAATGTCAAGAGATAGATAGATGCCTGGGGCTATCAGAAACTGAAAGAGACAAGGAGAGCTATTTCCCTAGAGTCCACAGAAAGAGAGAGCATTGTCCTACTGACACCCTGAATTTGGACTTCTACTCTCCAGAACTTTGAGAATATAAATTTTTGTGTTTAAAAGACATCTCCTTTTGGGTATTCTGTTATAGGAACCCTAGAAAATGAAAATAACCACGAATCATTTTCCAGTTCCAATTCCCATGAGCCCTGACTGACTGCCCTATGATTCCCATCCTTGGATTCCCAAGAGAGTTTTACGATAAACCCCCTTCTGCTCGAGGTAGTTTGAATCAGTCTCTGTTTCTTCTAATCTAAAGAGTTTGACGCAGATAGGCACCTTTCTCCCAGGTGGAGTTGGGGGCACTCATACCTCAAGTAGGTCGTAGGAAGCATGGCCTTATTCCTTACCTTCTGTGACCATTTCCTAGAAAGTACTAGAAGGCTAGGCTGCTTATAAACTATTTGGTGACTCAGTTTGGTTTAATGAACCTGTCCTGGGTGTGCAGCCCTGTGCAGCATGCTGTGAGGACTTTGATGAACGACCCACACTTTACACTTAAAGAGTTCCACCAACTCCTAGCATCAACCCCAACAAATGCTGTGGAAAGTCACTCAGGGAAGTTACTGTGTTCTGGGCCTCAGTTAGCCCATCTGTAAAGTGGGAAGGTAGGAGGAAGTCATCTAGTCTTTCCTGCTTGACCATTTTGAGGTTCTGTAAACTCTGCTCCTCCTTTTGGGTGGAAAACCTGATTATAACTCGCCAATCCTGATACAAAACCTTACCCCATTTGTCAGCTTCCACACAAATGCGTATCATGATGTTCTGATTTTCTGAAGGTATGTGGGCTTACACAATTCCACAACTCATAGTCTTCCTACCACCCAGGATTACTTTGACATTTTTACATGCTTATACCCTGTCCACCCCTCCAGGCCAATCTCATCTCTGGGATATCTTGCTTGCTCTGTCCTTTGGACAAGACCTCTCCATCCTAGCACTCCTCTGGCAGGACTGACCACTTCCTGCCTTGTATTTCAGTGGTTCCCATCTCCCTGGCATGATGTGATCACCTCTGCAGAATGGTCAGGCAGCACACAGTGTCACTTGGCTCTGCACACAATCGGCACCACTGAATGTTAGCAGTATGAACAGATAGGTAGTGATTTTCATGATGTTGTAGAAGGAAGATTTAAGACCTAGTAGATGTTCACAACCACCACTCATCTGTCAGTTTGTCGCACTGCGGTGGCTTACGTGTTATTGTGATGCTAGAAGCCGTGCCACAGGTATTTTGAATGCTGGCAGGGTCACCCACAGTGGACAAGTTTCAGCTGAGCTTCCAGAGCAAGAAAGACTCAGAGGAAGGAGAGACAGACTACTTCCAAATTTGTTGTGGTTGTTGTTATGTGCCATCGAGTTGGTACCGACTCATAGTGATCTTATGCACAGCAGAAAGAAACACTGCCGATCCTAGGCCAACCTCTCTATAGCTCCTGAAAACTTTATGAATAGCAGTGAAACACTGTCAGCACCAGATTATTGAATATTGAAACATGGTGATGAGCGCCAGAATATTGTCAGCAGTTGTGAAGATGACACAGGCGCAGGTAATGTTTTGCTCTGTTGTACGTAGGGTCACTATGGGTCAGAACTAACTTGACGGCACCTAACAACAACAAGGTGTTCACAATGGGAGTCCGGTGGCTCTGTAGGACAAACACTAGACTGTGACTCACAAGGTCAGTGGTTCAAGTCTACCAGTTGCTCCTCAGGAGAGACACGAGGCTTTCTGCTCCCGCAATGATTTTTAAATCCTGAGAAAGCATACATGGGGTTGCTATGAGTTGGAACTGACTCCACAACACTTGACAACAACAAAATAGTCATAAATTGTTGTTACATTGACAAAAATAAAAAGCAGATCACAAAACAGCAAGTATTATGTGATAACATTTTTCTAAAATGTAGTTGAAGGAGTTTGGAGACAGGGTGTATGCCCAGGACATTCATTCAAAGTGGTGGGAATTGGGGTGACTCTTATTTTCCTCATTTAGCATAGCTGTATTCCTAAATGTTCTAGAATGAGCATGTATTACTTTTGAATGAGAAGGGGGGAAAAAGAAAAAGAGAAATGGTATTTTAAAATAAATTGTAAATGTTTATTTAGTGAAGAAACAAATGGGGCTTTATCAGTTGCCAGCTCTAGACCCATGGACTGAGAAAGTGCCTGATGCCAGGAGAATGGCTGGAAGAATGTGCCCTTTGGACATTTAAATGAATATATATGTTTTTGTTTTGTAAGCGTACATCAAATATTTTTGCCTTGTTCATTTGTAAAATAAAAAATGTAAATGGGGAGCCACAGGGAGGAAGTAAAATAAATGTTGTTGCAGGGAGAGGATTGTAATCATTGAGATGAAGCAAAGTGTATAATTTGCTGAATGTAAAACTGATGATCTTGTCTGTAAACCTTCACCCAATTCACAATAAAAAGTTTAAAATTTACAAAAAGGAAGGAAGGAAGGAAGGAAGGAAGGAAGGAAGGAAGGAAGGAAGGAAGGAAGGAAGGAAGGAAGGAAGGAAGGAAGGAAGGAAGGAAGGAAGGAAGGAAGGAAGGAAGGAAGG
Source organism: Chrysochloris asiatica (assembly GCF_000296735.1). Lineage (NCBI taxonomy): Eukaryota > Metazoa > Chordata > Mammalia > Afrosoricida > Chrysochloridae > Chrysochloris > Chrysochloris asiatica. The sequence continues at coordinate 6,737,137 of NW_006408624.1, forward strand.
AAGGAAGGAAGGAAGGAAAGAAGAAAAAGTATGGGGCTGTAATGTGGAGACTGTAATTTAGAGCTAGATCTTGGAGCTGAAATCATCCCCTGCTGGAACCCTGCTCTAAAGAAGTTTGCAATTATTACTCCTGGTATAGTAGAAATCATGGTAGTCCATATACACAGCACTTTAGCGTTTACAAACTGGGGCCTCGAGAGGATAACTGATGAGGTGGAGGTCAAGGTGAAAAAACTAGCAAGATGCAGAGCCAAGATTGGGACTCCTCCCTCAGTCTACACAAATCTCCTGGTGCAGGTGTTCTCGATTTTGAGGCATCCATATATCTTAGTGCTCAGGCTGGTTCACTCCCCAGGACCGTACGGCTTGGGAATTGATATTTTCTGCCTGGTGTTTGTAACGCTCCAGGGTGCTCCTAGGAAGGTTCCCCCCATCCCCATCCCCGCTCCCTAACAGGAGTAAACCCTGCTTAAAGAAGTGTGTAGGCACACGCCTGGGTACACCATTGTCCCGGCGCGCAATGGCTGTGTCCAAGGCCACAGCGAGAGGAGAAGAGCAGCGTCGGCGCTGGAGGAAGGCAGGGCAGCATTTCTGCCAGGAGACGCAGGCAGTGTCTGGAACTGGCGGCGGGAATCAATCTCTCTCAGAGCGGGGAAATTGAGCTCAGCTTGCGCTGGATCCCGGGAGGGGGGAGGCACAGCAACCTTTAAAGCAGAGGCTGTTCTGAACCAGAAACAACCTCCGGTTATCAGGAAACTCCCCTCTTTTCTGTGAAGCGACAAGATGTCCATTTATACATTTCCTATTTATTGTCACCATATCTTTCAGTCCTGGTTTAGATATATTGAGAGGGGTAGATGGTGCTTGGTGAAAAAATGTAATTACCTTTCCTTTATAATATATAATCATGATAAGAAAAATAAATACAAAATATTCAAGAAGCTATTAAATATTGAGTTTGTTTTTTAACTTCCAAATAAAATCCTTTCAAATGTTTTTGCGAGAAACTTGACTTTGCGTCTGAAAACATTATATATATATATATGTATATATATATGTATACATATATATG
>NW_006408624.1:6738364-6754764 GCF_000296735.1 Chrysochloris asiatica
GCACTCAACAACAACAACATATCGAAATGACTACACACAATTTCAAATCAACACTTTTAATGACATTTTTTTTCAAACTCTTGGCAGGCACCATCGATGAGAAAGTTTGTTCTCTTGTGTAAGTGAAAAAAAAAGTTTTTAAAGCATTTTTAAACAAGAATTTAGCATTTACTATGATTAAAATTATATTTACAGAATCGAATGGGCTGTTCTTTTTTTGGCAAAAAGTAATGTTGAAATTTCTTGTGCAAATGTATTTAGGAGCTAATCAAACTTTCTTACTGGGAGTATTTCAAAATAGTGTTGAGGCTCCAATGTAGTAATAACTGCAGTCAATCAGCTGGAAGTTGGCTTGTTGTTGTTAAGTGCCTTCCAGTCTATTCCTACTCATAGTGACCCTGTATAGGGTTTCCAAGGAACACCTGGTGAACTTGAACCACCGACCTTGTGGGTCAAACTAACCTTTCAATCCAGTGCATTCCCACAATGCCACACCAAGATGCCTGTAAAAGGGTACAGCTGTCACCAAAAGGCAGAAATGCCCAGACACATTTGAAACTGAGATCCAGAGTCCTACTCGGATCTCCCACCCTCTCTCTCCACCTGGCCTCAACCCTAGCACTTTGGACACTTGAAACACAAACTCCAGCCATTCTAGGGGATCTAAGTCCATCACCCTTGTACTCCAAAATGGACCTCAGTGCCTCGGAGGAGAGTCCTGGAGATCTACGTCCAAAAAATCAGTCTGTAGAGCACAATTCTACTCTGAGTTAGAGCTGACGCAATGACGACTAATTTTAGATGGTCCTCCCAGTGCCAGATGTCACTTATCCTGCTGGCCATCTGCAGGAATTCCTAGCCTCAGAATCCCAGCCCTGACTACTCTGCCGCAATGAGCCGCCTGCCTGGCTGGCCTGAGTGTGGAACACCCAACTGCCTAAAGGCTGAACGTTCTGGGGCATCTCTTAAACATTGCTGAGCCCATTTTGGAGCAGTAGAGGTTGCTGAGATTGGAAGAAGGAACTATAAAGGAACCTAAGGGAGACAAATGATAAATGGGCTGGTGGCAGACCACTGCCATTGGAACTTCCAGCATGCTCTGGTTGTCCCAAAGGAGCGGTTGCTCTGCACGAGTGGAACATAAAGGCCCATCCCCTCTCCTCTCAGATCTTGGAGGACCTTCGAAAGGTCTGAAAAGTACAAAAGTACACTGGTGTCAAAGGTCAGGTCCAAACTGTCACGGAGACAAAAGAAATGTAAGTCGTGAGCTAAAACCTTACTATTTCTGTTGTGGAAAAGGAGGAAGCCCAAAGAGGTGAACAAGGGGGAGAAGGGGCTAGGAGGGCACGGAGGGGTAGGCAGGGAGTGAGATTCGGGGAGTGAGAGAAACAGATCTAGGGAAGGGAGACACCAAGATTGCCTTGGGAAAAAAGGGATGGAGGCTAATAGAAATGGAAAGAGATGGAAAGATGAGGGAGATGGAGTGATGTGATGAAAGATAGATGGAGGGAACCGAGAGGGAGAGTCAAGGGGGGGGGGGGGGTTGGAGACGGAGCCGCTAAGTACTGAAAAGTCAGAAGACTGGCTCTGCCTAGGGGAGGGTGACTATCCGCCTCATTCCTCAAACACAGGATGCACGCGCCCTTTAGAGAAATCGCGCTCGGCGAAAACGCTAACTCCACCGGCTAGAGCAAATGTAAAGAGGCCCAGAGAGCACTTTGTGCAAATATCAGGCCGGGAAGTGCTGCGCCCGCGGAGCTGCCGGGCACCTCGGCGCCCCGGGCGCCCTCGGCTGCGCGCTAATTCACTTTGCCGTCACTTCCCCGGGTGGGGTCGGCCAAACGCTGGCAGCCGAACGCGCAAAGGGCTCAGAGAGCGGCCGAGGGCCAGGGGCCTTGACCTGCCTAATGGAGCAAAAGACAGATCAGCAGAAGTCTGGCAGGTGGGGCTGGCGGGAAAGCGCGGATACCGGGATGAAGTCAGAGAAAGAGACTCAGAGATGAAGGAGAAGGCTGGGCTGGGGTTCAGGGATTTCCACCTGCTGGGTGGGGTACTTTGAACAAAACTTCCTTGTGCCTTAGTTTTTTCCCATCAATAAAGGGTTGCTGTGAGTCGGAACCGACTCTACGGCACTTAACAACACATAATTTTAAAAAAGCCTGTTTGCTATATACCTCAAACGGCTTTTGTGAGACTATGGTGTACAGAGTCCAAGCGTGGCGCTGTAGGATAAACAAGGTCAGTTTGAACCGCAGTGTCGGCAGTTCAAATCCAGCAGCCGCTTCTCGGAAACCTGATATAGGGTCACTATGAGTCAGAGTAGATTCGACAGCACTTAACAACAATGTGAAGATGTTTAGAAAGCAATAAAGTTCATAAATGCTAACGAATCCGTGTAAGTGCCTGGCACTGCTTTAAAGTATTGTTTTTTCATATTTGCTCATGTAATCTCAATAACTGCACTTGTCCCCATTTTACATATTAGAAAACTGAGGCACAGGGAAGTTAAGTCACATATCCTAGGTCACACAGAGGGAAGGGGGTATCACCAGTAAGCAGCAAAACCAGGACCTTCAAGTGCTAGAAGACATAGGAAACACTTAAGCTGTGGATTCAGATAGGGTTAAGCTCCATGTCTTCCTCTGTCCCTGTGTGATGGTGAGAGTTGATTTAGATTTGTGCTATGAGATATTGAGTACCCTTATAAGGTTATTGTGAAGACTGTGAGAAAAAATATATGGGAACCTGACAAGTAGTTGGCACTCAATGAATACATTTGTTGTTGTTATGTGCTATTAAGTCAGCCCTGACTCATAGCCACTCTGTATAAGGTTAAGGACTGCTCATCTTTGTTGTTGTGGTTGTTAAGTGCCGTGGAGCGGGTTCTGATTCATAATGACCCTGTATAAGGTTCCCAAGGAGCGGCTTGTGAGTTTGAATCTCTTTGCAATTCCAACCGACCTAGTGCTTAACCTACAGTAACACACTGAGAACAGAAAGCTTCATCTTTCGCCCGTGGGTTGGAACTGCTGACCTTGTGGTTAGCACTCCAGTGCTTATCCTACGGCACTGCCAGCGCTCCAATAAATACATTTGGTCACTATCTATTGAACATTCTGCTAAAGGCCAAAGAATATATTGAAGGCTAAAACAGGACCCATCCCTGTCCTCACAGGACTTCACTTTTAGTAAAGGAGATAGAAAATAAGTCAACCAGTAAATAATTACAGATTGTGATTAAGGCTAGGAAAGAAACCAAAAGAGTGCTATACTAGATTAAAAAAGGAAAGCCATGTTAGATGGGGCATCTGGGAGGGCCTCTCTGAGGAGGTGACATTGAAGCTGGAAGAAGAAAGGACCTGGGAAACATGTTCCAAGAGAAAGGACAGTAAGTACGAAGGTCCTGAGGCAGAAAAGGGCTTGTTACACTAGAAGGTGGCAGCAAATCAGTGGACCCTTCAGAAGCACAGTGACAGAAGATGGACTCAGGGAGGGAGGCAGGGGCCTGGCTGTGCAGACCTGGGTAAGTCATAGATTTTAAATAGGGAGTGATGTGATCCAATTTACACTCTTAAAATCACTGTGGATTCATGTGGCGATTGGAGAGAGAAACAAGAATGAGAGCAGGTGAGGATCTTTCTAGGCTTAAACCAAGAGGTGTCAGAAAAGATGGAAAGGCATGAGTAGATGCAAAGATATTTTCTTATACTATAAATGGTACTGGGAACATGGGGCAATGGCCCCAGTTGCTTTCTGATTTGATTTGGGGGCCTGGCTAATGTACTGCCTTGTTAAGGAACATTATCAAATGGCAGATTTGGGGACTGTGGGCGCTGATCCCAAGACTCAGAGGCTAGAACCTTTGGAGGACTGGATAGCTTTCATTCCCTTTCATTCATCCCCTTCCCGTGTTCTGGGTTAGGTCCTTGAAGGGGAAGAAATGAATTTCCCTACCCTCAAGGTGGATTTTTCTGGGGAGCAGATCACTCTGGAGCTCTCAGAAGAACAAAACTGGGGATTATCTTGTTGTGTTTCTTTAAGCATTTGTTGTTGAAATGGGAGTTACAATCCAACTAATTTGAATAACAGAATCATAGGAAAAACACCCTCTAACCACAAAAATGAATATTCAACATTCCCACCTTATCTCCTTTTCTTTGTAGGGCTGTTTCTCAGCTGCATATTAAACGGTCCCCTCATGTGAAGTTGGCAGAGTGATGGTTTTGCAAGACAGAATGCTGCTGGGCTAAGGTGCTAAATTCAGAACATAAGTCATGCTGGGTCCCAGAATTCCAAGGATCAGTTGGGGACAGGCCTGGAGCCATGGAGTAGGGAAAAGACTGGGGGAAGTTTGGATTAAAACCAGAGAGGGTGTTGACTGAGAACAGAATCCTCTTGGCCAGCTCTCAGAAGCACAGAGACCAAACCTGGCCTGGCTCTGGAGGGGTTCATAAAGAAATCCCCAAGATAGGAGCATCCGATACATGCATATCTCATATGGCAGCTGCACTCCAGGAGTGTGGGTGAGAGGTGCCACTGCTGAAACCCTACATGCATGTGTTTACATTGAAAACAAAGAGTTCCTGAGAGTCAGCTAGCCCCTGAAAGACCACTAACAGCACTGATGTTCTCTCTCACCCACTTTCCCCAGCCAGTCAGAGCTTCTGTGTACTTGCCTCATATTGGAACACCACACTGCATGCAGTTCCTGGAACTCCTTGTCTCCTTATGGGGCTCCTGGGTCAAGCAAATGATTTGTAAAGCAGAAGAAAGACCTGGTGATCGGCTTCCATAATGATTACAGCTAAGAAAACCTTAGTTCTACTCTGTAGCATGTGGGATCTCCATGAATCAGAATCAACTTGAAGACAACTGGTTTGTTTTGGGGTTTTTTGTTTTGTTTTGTTTTGTTTTGTTTTCTTTGCTTATGACTTGCTTGCTTTCTTAGTTATACTCCTGAGAAATACCCATTTGATGTCCCCTCTGCTTGTGTTTCCTAGCACCCACCACACCAGGTTCCCACAGGACTTAACCACACTTGCTCTTATTACCTGTCTTAATGTCCTCCACTTACCAAAAGTCTTTGCAGCTTCAGCACTTGGACAGAAGCTGGGACAAAGCAGAGGCCAATCAGAGCTTGTATATGCACAAATGGGACATGAGTAGCTTTGTGTTGAGTCTCATGGGTGACAAAAAGTAGAAAAATGGTAAATAGTTGGGTGAGAGAATCAACAGCTCAAAAGGTCTTGTTGATAAAACCAACAAGAGTACATTTAACAGAAATCAATGCCATGTCCTGCACTTACATTTCAAACCAATAGCCCAGAACAGGAGGAGGGAGTGAGAGAGAAAAGGCAGAGTAGCCCCTTATGTAAAGGGAAAGTCCAGTGTGATTGGCAATAACTTCAGTGAGGACAGGCTGCCATAGAAGCCAAGGTCACCTTTGTTGTTGAAATTAGGTGCTGTTGAGTCAGTATCGACTCATACATAGCAACATTATGCACAACAGAATGAAACACTGCCCAGTCCTGCGCCAACCTCACAATCGTTGTTAAGCTTGAGACCAATGCTGCCACCACTGTACCAATTCACCATATTGCGGGGGTGGGGGGCGGGTCTTCTTCTCTTTTGCTGACTCCCCATTTTACCTAGCATGATGTCCTTCTCCATGAACTGGTTCCTCCTGACAATATGTTTGAAGTATGAGAGACAAAGTCTGGTCATCCTGGAATCCAAGGAGCATTCTGGTTGTATTTCTCCCAACACAGATTTCTTTGTTGTTTTGGCAGTCCATGGTACTTTTAATGTTCTTCTCCAATCCATAACTCCAATGCATCAATTCTTCTCTGGTCTTCCTTATTCACTACCAAACTTTCATCTGCATATGCGGTTACTGAAAATGCCATGGCTTGAGTCAGGCACACCTTAGTCCTCAAACTGACATCTTTGCTCTTGAACACTTTAAAGAGGTCTTGTGTAGCAGATTTGCCTAATGCAATACGTTGTTTGATTTCTTGGAGTCCTGGTGTGACACCATAGGATAGCACTCGACATCAAGGTCACTTTGAACTGAAAGGTAGGTGGTTCAAACTCACCAGCTGCTCCAGTTGAAACCCTATACAGGTTGACTATGGGTCAGAACCGACTCAACGGCACTTAACAACAACTTCCATGAGTGTTGATGGTGGATGCAAGCAAAATGAAGCCTTTAAATTTTTTAAATTTAAACTTTTTCTGCAGTTATAATGATGTTTTTTCATTGGTCCTGTGATGTTACTGGTCCAATAATGTCATATGAGGAACTAAAGGAAACAAGCTTAAGGCATGAAGAGTTGGCTTCAAACCTTCAAGGGGTTGGTGAAGACCTACAAGGGCAGTTGGGTTCGGTAGGGCCTCAGGAGGCAAAATACAGCTGATAGTTAGAAGTTTATGATAAGGAGCTGAAATTCAGGTTTGGGAAACTATGGGTGTTACTACCTCATGTAGAAGTGAGCTCCTTGCCCCTTAAGTATAGAAGCAGAGGCAGTGCTGACTACTTGGCAGATGCTTCTCCAGCCTCCTTTCCTTTTACTTTCCAGTGTAGTGGTTACGAATTGGGCTGTGAGCCGCAAGGTCAGCAGTTCGAAACTACCAGCTGTTCTGCAGGAGAAAGATCAAGCTTTCTGCTTCTGTAAAGATTTATAGCCTCAGAAACCCTGTACAGGGTCGCTATGAGTCGATTCTGACTCCACGGCACATAACCACCACCTACTCACTCTGCTCCAGTCACACTGGTCTCTGTGGTGTTTCCCAACCATACCAAGCACACCCCTGCCTCAGGCCCTTTGCACTTGCTGTCACCTTCACCTGGAAAGCTCTTCTGCTAGATATTAGCATTTCTCCCTCCCTCACTTCAGTCCTGTTTCTGACCATCTGTCATCTCCAAGAGAGACACACTCCGTGAGCAGACCATCTAACCCTAACATGGGTCCATCAGTTTATTGTCTAACTCTCCCACTACAAAGCAAGCTCCTTAAGAACAGGGCTTTTGTTTGATTCACTGCTGCATGGCACACAGTGGGTGCTCATTAAGTATTTGTCAAATGAGGACATGAATTATCTCATTTATTCTCCACCATAGCTCTTGCTCATTTTAATTCCCACATAGTCCTGTGTGTAAGGACATAGTGAAGGCAGACCCGTTAACAATGGCATCTTTAATGGGTGAGTCGTGGAGAAAAGGAAGAAGAGAGTCCTTTTGATCAGGGGCCTTTTAGGGACTGTTTCATGTAATCCATACAGCACTGCTGTGAAGTGGGACCATTCACCCCAAACTTCAAAACTCAGTGTCCTGTTATATTAGGATGCTTTGGTTGCAAGCAACAAAGATAATGCCTGAAATGTAGGCAAAAAGTGAATGAGGTGGTTCACAGAATTGAAGGAATGGCTAAAGACCGAGAGTCCAGAAAAGATGGAAAGCAGAGACGCTTCAAATATCTAAGCAGCAAGGCACATGCAGTGATGTGAATGGCTCCCACCAGCTTTTGACCTGGGCTCACTCTACTCAAGACTCAGATTCCTTTGAGAGAGAGAGATTGGCTGAGCTTGGGTCACATGTCTCCCATTGGCTAGTCTGGTAAAGAGGACTTGACAGAGAGGCTCACTAACTCTGTACATAGTGGGATATGGAATTGCCAAAGGGAAATGGAGATGTTATTACCAGACCACTGGAAACTGGGTGCTGGACAGGCCAAAACAACAACAGGCCACTTCAGAACCTCACAGATGGTCAGTCCAGTCCCCTGGTTTTACAGAAGTTCAGAAAGAACAAGTGATCATACCCTTATAGGGGCAGACTCAGATCTCCTGGCTCCAGACTTTGTGTTAGCATCAAGTCTCATCAGGGTCTGGCATTCAGATCCTCTTTCTTCAAGCCCTCAAAGAACAAGCAAGTCCTTGTCTTGGTGCACATGAAGGTCTTACACCACCATGGACTTTATAACAGACTCTGCATCCAGGCCCTAAAATACACTCCCATAAAGGCTTTTATAAGCTTCTTTTAGCTGCAACTCTGATGACCACTGGATCTCAAGTGAGAACCAGCACTGCTGACTTCAGGAAGTGACTGTCATAACTTATTTATTTTCATGTCTATTATGAAGCCCTCCTGGGGTGGTGTAATCCACAGATACAAGCCCACTTCACCTCTACTAGAAGGGTTTAAAAAATGAAATTAGACATGTTTTTGAGGCAAAATCTCTCACAGTTAGCTCCCTGGTTTGGCACAAATTCTCTTAGCATTCGTGACCAAAGGAGACTCCTCCAAACCATTTCCTGTCGTCTCCTCTGAGCTGTCAACTTTAATTATTCCTTTCCTGGTACTGTGCCTTGTCTTATACTAAAGGAATAATAAATACCTCCTTCCCTCTTTCTGAATCTAGGACTCCAGCACTTTTTATTGCCTACTTTACGTAAAACTTTTCAGAAAGAGTATCAAGGCAGTAAGAACTGCTTCAATAAATCACTAGGGAATGGGATTGAGACTATTTCTAGGCAGTGACCCAGAAACTAGCTTGTTAGTTCAGCATTTGGTGAGCCCTGTGGTATGGCAATGCGGGACAATGTGCTGGACTACAAAGTCAGTTTTAATCACAAGGTCGGAGGTTCAAGCTCACCAGCCACTCCTTGGAAACACCATATAGGGTCTCTAGGAGTCAGAACCAACTCAACAGCACTTAAAACAACAATTGTGTGCCATACCACTCTTGTCAATATGTGGTATAGTGAGAGCTTTTATGCTGCTGTGATGCTGGAAGCTATGCCATCTATATTTCAAATACCAGTACAGTTACCCATGGTGGATGACAGGTTTCAGCAGAGATTCCAGACTATGACAGACTAGGAAGCTAGGACTGGTAATCTATTACCAAAATAGATCACAACAGAACCTTATGAGATATAGTGCTAAAAGATGAGCCCCTTAGGTTGGAAGTCACTCAAAATGCACAGAGGCTGCAATGGCAGACTAGAACATACCAAAGATCATTAAGATAATACAAGACAGTCTAGATGCATCTGGTAAAAAGAGATAGGGATAAGATTCTTATTATTCAATAGTGAGTAATTGTTATCATGACTAATTGTGACTGTCACAATTGTAAAAGTAGTTTTGTAACAAAAAAAAAGTAGTTAATGTTACAGTCCAGAAACAGAGAACCCTAAGACCATCAAGGGGGAGAAGAGCACAGGCAGAATGTGGAACCATATCCAGAGAAGCAGCAACACCAGAGATGGAGGCAGAGATGGGGACATGGAGAGAGGGAACAACTGAGGACTCTAGATTCAAGGAAAGAGAGGGACTGAGAGCCGGCAGCCAGGAGGCAGACTTGCAGAATGTGCCCTTTGGTGGTGTAAATTATTATGTATGCCTGAGTGTTTAAAAAAAAAAAAAAGAGCTAAAATGAATAGAGAGAAATACTATTAACTGATGGTACATGGAGGGGATTATAATCATTGTAATGAAACAAAGTAGATGATTTGTTGAATGTAAAACTGATGATCTGCCCTGTAAACTTTCACTCAATTCACAATAAAAATGCTAAAAATAGATAATACAAGACAGAATAACGTTTCGATCTGCTGTATATAGGGTCACTACGAGTTGAAGTCAACTCAGTGGCAGCTAACAATAACAGTATGCCAGGTCTACCCTGTCCCTCTCTCTCCCCCTTCACTAGGCCATTGGCAGTCAGGTTTGTACCCAGTGGTTCATTAGGACGGTCACCCATAAGAGCCAGATTGAATGGCCTCTTTTCAATCATCACCCTACTTAACCTCTTTAAATTTTTCTGCTCTTTTTCCTATGTGTGTTTCTCTCACTAGAATGTGAGTTACATGGTGGAAGAATTTGTTTTGATAACCACTAACTGTCCTCAGTATCAAGGACAGTGCTTGGTGCCAACATTTATTGTTAAGTGCTATCAAATCTGTTTCAACTCATAGCAACCCTGTATAGGGTTTCTGAGGAGCAGCTGGTAGGTTTGAACTGCCAATCTTGTGGTTCACAGTCCAGTACTTATCCCCTAGCACCACACTATAGCCAACATGTTGGCTACTGGCACCAAAATTTTGTTAATTTTAGAGCCAAAGTGTCAACCAACTAGTGCTGTTTGTGTAGGTTCTGCCTCATAGGGACCCTTGTATAGGGTTTCCAAGTGGTAGGTATGAACCACTACTCTAACCTTTCAGTTGGCAGTCCAGTGCTTATTTTACAGGGCTACACCAGGATTCTGACACCAACATTATTGTTATTGTTGTTAAGTGCCATGTTGTTGTTGTTAAGTGCCACTGAATCAGTGCATACGGTTTCCAAAGAGCGGCTGCTGAGATTAAACTGCCAACCTTGTAGTTCAAATGACTTTGCAGTCCCACACATTAAGCCACAGCATCACACCAGGACTCTGCTAAGTGACATGGGCATCCTAAATAGTTGTTGAGAGCAAATGAATGAATGAACAAATTCCTTATTTTCTTAAAATTCTTTGCATCTCAGTATAACAGCATCTCTGGATTATAGCCTAGCCAATGCTTTCTAAATGTGTGATATGTTTGAATCCCCTCTCTTGCTATTTCTTCCTTGACTCCCTTATGGAGTTCCATTCTCCCCTGTCTCCCATTGTCCCTCATCATATATCTGCAGTCCTTCAGCTTCTATCCTTGTGCCTCAGCTTCAGAGAACACTCATAAATGATTGCATTTGCTCCCGCACTTTCAACTTCCATCCCCACACCCATGATGAAGCAAGAAATGAAAAACACAAAAAGTAAAATCTTGAAAGTCCTTAGGTGTCTGAAAGCTTGTTGGGTTTAAAGTGTGACGGAAAAATGGATCAAAATTCTTATGGTTTTCCCTGCTGAAGGAGACTCAAAGAACTATGTGAATTTGATTCTCTGCATTTTCTCTCACCAATTCTAAGAAGACATACAGAACTTTTGCCCCAGGGACACTGTATTGGCAAGGCTAAAAGCAAAAGGAACCTAAAACCTAACCCTTGCCTTTGAAAATGTAAACTCAGCTGTTCTAGATCAGAGGCTCTCAACCTCAGCACCATTGACATTCTGGGAGAAGTTATCTTATACATTGTCCGATGTTTAACAACATCCTTGGTTTCTATCTATTGGATGCCAGAAGCACCCCCTTCTCCCAAGTTTGACAACCAAAATGTCTCCAGACATTGCCAAAGGTCCCTAAAGAGACAAAATTGCCCCTGAATGAGAATCCTTACTCAAGAAAGGAAAGCCGAAATTGCCAAAATTAAGATTAGATAACTTCCCCTAGACTGGGGAGAGGGTGTTGTTTCCAGGTTCTAGGATTTGCAGGGAACACTCATCTCCTTCATGTAATAGGCCACCTAGTTAAAAACATGGTTCTCTCATCCAAGAAACCTCCTGGCTTAATACCACCCCAAGTCTTCCAAGGAAGCATCTGTGTAAAGAATGAAGAAATTGTTAAGAGTCCCTAAAAGTATATGGGGTGTTGCCATATCAGCCCCCCACTGCCCAGAATGCCTGCTGACATACTTCCTCTTTTTCCCCAACTGAATTCATGAGCCAGCCACCCCTTCCCTCCCTCTGTACCTGGAGCTGCCCTTGCCTGGCCCCCTTGCAGTCAGGGGTTCTGCTATAGCCAGACACCCTTGGGTCAAATTGATGGGAAGTTTGGTAATTAATATTAGAGTAAATTTTTTAAAAAATTAACTAAAGCATCCCTCAAGCCTACTAAATGTCTTTAGTCCTAGAAGACTGCACCTTCTGATGAAGACTGATGTGTTTCCTGGGTCTCTATTGAGTGCAAGAGAATGAGCATGGTCCACTAAGTGATTATTTCAACCCCTCCTCTGCAAGGTGATCCTACTCCTTTGAGTCCTTGTGGGCAAGTGGCATTGTTCAAAGACATCAACACTTCCCAACGGTTTCTATCACCTATAGCCACTGGAGGTGACTGGGCATCAGAGATTCTAATACTCTCCATCCTCTCCACTTGGTAAATTCCACTGTACAAATGAAGGGTGCATTCTCTTAATCCTTTTCTGCCAAAAGCATCTGGTAATCCCAGTTCTTATAAATAACTTTGAACATCCTGAGTTCCTGCCAAGCTATCTAAAGCTTCCTAAATACTGGGTACACAGGTTCTGCTTACTGAGATAGTGTACGCTGATCTTCGTTCTACAAAATCTTTTATAATAGCAAGAAAGCCAGCCCAGGGACCCCTCTGGCCACAGTTAGCACCAGATAAGAGCCTTCAGAAATCTCTGCTGGTCAGAAAATCCTTGATTCTTCTCTGGCCTGTAGACTAGGACTCACACAGCACAAAGGAGTGAACTTTCCAGCCTTGTTTGGGTTTTCTCTCCCTTTCCTCCTTCTCACCTCAACCCCCAACTCAGGGGTTGTAGATGGCCTGAGTGAATGCTACACAGACCAGCTGATTGGTAATATCATCCTGTGAATTTGGAATAGTCAACTATCTATATTGATTAGTGGGTTAATGTCAACTTGAGTGGTACAGTTAATACACTCGGCTGATAACCAAAAGGTGGACAGTTTGAGTCCATCCAGAAGTGCCTGGGAACAAAGGTCTGGAGATCTAGTTCCAAAAAAATCAGTCATCAAAAACCTTATGGAACACAGTTCTATTCTGACACACATGGGGGTCACTGTGAGTAGGAATCGACTCCACAGCAACCAGTTGGTTTGTTTGTGGGAGCGGAGATCAACCTGGAGACCTGTACAGACTCTCCTTACTGTCTGTTTTTGATGTTCTAAGCCAGCACACACTGTAGTTGAGCAGTCTCTGTGGTGGGTGCTATGCACAGTGCTTTTGCACATTCCATCCTACTGTGACCAGGAGAAAGGATGGCATCCAGGGCAGGCAGACAGGAGCCCCAGAAGGACAGCTAGGAGGCCAGGAGTCAAATTTAGGACACGAAAAGAGCTCACTGACCAGAGTAGCCTGAGTATATATTGAATACTCCATATAATATAACAGAAATATTGCCAATACATTTTCAAGCTTTAAATAAAGAACTTGAACCTCCAAACATCAGATAAATCAGGAACCTCAAAGCAAAATCATTAAACAAAAACTATGGTAGCCCATGGGGCTCTTGGACCTAATGTCAGAGTGTGGGACTTTAACACTCAAAAGGGCAGCCCTGTGCCTTCGGCTGTGCAGGGTGAGCATTTAAAGCTCTCATAAAAGGTCAGGAATAACTTTCTACATCAGTCCAAAGAGCAAAAACAAAAGCAACCAAACCCGCTGTCTTCAAGTCGATTCTAACTCACCGTGACCCTATATAGGTTTTGCCAAGACTGTAAATCTTTATGGGAGCAGACAACCTCCTCTTTCTTCCATGGAGCAACTGGTGGGTTTGAACTGCCGACCTTTCATTTAGCAGCCTAACCCACATTGCCACTAGGGATTCCTTCAGTACAAAGAAGCATCAGGTACATTGCTAGGACCAAGGACACAAACAAAGTTTAATTCTCCTGCAAAAAAAAAAAGTCATAATTTCAAGCTGCTTTCATGTGCAGGTCTGAACTATATTCCCTAAAAAGTCCTGGTGTGGTACTATAGGATATGCATTGGACTGCTAACCACAAGATTGATGGTTTAAACCCACCATAAAGCAGACACTCCTTGGAAACCCTATACAGGGTTGTTATGAGTCAGAACCAACTCAATGGCACTTAACAACAACAACAAATGGTGCCGAAGTCCAAAACCACTGTCCCCCTCTGTCTCTGTCACACACACATACACACTCACAGGATGATTTAAACCATAAGGATGTCCCACAGCCCACAAAACACCTGAATATCCATCAACAGAATTATTAAATTAGAATATCTTCATACAATGAAGTAGTGTTATGCAGTATTTGGAATAAATGATCTAGAACTAGATATGTTACCAACATGGATAAAAAATTTTAAATAATTTTGAATTAAAAGAAGCAAACTGAAGAAGGATATGCTTGTTTATCTTTCTTTATGAATTTTATGATCATCTCATCAAGTTCCCAAGTCTCTCCCCACCTTCCCCCCAAAACAGATTTTTACATTTTTATTGAGATCATATATGCTTAAAAGTTAGTTGTTGTTGTTAGGTGCTGTGGAGTCGATTCCGACTCATAATGACCCTGAGGCTATAAATCTTTACGGGAGCAGAAAGCCTCATCTTTCTCCCACAGAACAGCTGGTAGTTTTGAACTGCTGACCTTGCAGTTCACAGCCCGATTCGTAACCACTACGCTACCAGAGCTCCTTTAAAAGTTAGCAGAAAATGAAATTATTACAAGGTCAAATCCTCCCATCCAAGATTACAGAGGGATTTCCCCTTTGTTCAAGATTCTTTCAGTAGCCTTCAGAAGTGTTTAAAGGTTTTTTGTTAGTTTGCTAATTTTTCATATATCTTAGACATTTCTTGTTAAATTTATTGCTAGATACTTCATCTTTTTGTTGCTATCGTAAATAAGTTCTTTCTTCCCATTATATTCTCTAACTAGTCGTTACATATACGAGAATGAATAAAAAATTATCCATACTCTGGTTGTATTAAAATGCCTAGCCACATCCCAGCTGATGGCAACATTGACGGTGTACATGAAATGACTGTCGAATAGATGAGTGGCAGTGGATTATGTTGCAAATCAGTCATGGCTCTGCCAATGAAGTAATCTATGACAGACTTGGGTTTTGAAAAGTTTGTGTGAAGTGGGTACCAAAACAACTCACGGAAGAGCACAAACAGAAGCATTTGGACACCTGCAAACACAATTTGGATCCATACTCAAAGGAAGATAAAAATTTCTTACCAAAAAAATCATTACTGATGATGAGACATGGACTCATCATTAGAAGCCTGAGATTAAATGCCTGACTATGAATTGGAAGCATCCTCAATTGCTGAGCAAGAAAAAGTTCAAATGTCAACCATCAGCTGAAAAATTGATGCTTACAGTTTTCTTGGATTCTCAAGGGCAAGTATTGGAACACAATCAGGAAAAGAGTTCAACAATCAACAATGAGATGCTCACTGAAGAGCTGAAGCCTAAATTTGTGCTTAAACACAGAGGACTGTTATCCAAGGGCATTGTGATCCTGCACGACAATGCACATCTGCACACCTCTGCCCACACTGCTGACACTCTGCAAAAACTTCGTTTTGAGGTGTTGAAGCATCCTCCTTATAATCCTAATCGTACTCCTTCAGACTTTCACCTGTTTGGTCCCCTGAAAGCAGCCCTTTGTGGGCAAAGGTTCACCTCTGATGAAGAAGTGAAGACAACAGTGCATTCATGGCTCAGCCTAAAGCATTTTTTAATACGGGAATACGAAAGCTTGTTGACAGATGGACAAAGTGTGTTGAAAAGCAAGGAGATTATGCCAAAAAATGATGTATTTTGTCTTTTCTAAAAGTGGATTAAAATAAATTCAACAGCCATAGTGCAGATAATTTTTGACTCAACTTTATGTATCTGTATTGTTGTTAAGTGATGCCGATCAGGTTATGACTCACAGAGATCCTGTCAAGGGCTTCAAGGAGTGACTGGTGGGTTTGAACCCCTGACCTTGTGGTTAGCAGTCCTGTGCTCATCCTGAGCACCATAGCAGAGCACTAGTAATATCTATATATTCATCTTGAATGCCGCCACTTTACTGAATCTTCTTATTGTTGGCAGTAGCTTCAAAGTATATTTTCCTAGCTGTTCCAGGTATATATAATCATCCCATCTGAAAGTTGTAATCGTTTTAGTTCTCCTTTTATGATTTTTATACGTATAATTTCTTCTTCTTCTCTAGTTTCATTGACAGCTGTCTCCTATATATTGTTAAACTACTGTAGTGCTGAAAGTGGGAATTCTTTTTTTGTTCCTGATGATAATAAAAAATCAACCAGCATTCTCTCTGAATTATCTAGTGCTGCTACAACAGAGGCACCACAAGGGGGAGGCTTCAACAGACAGAAGTTTATTCTATGTCATTTTAGTCTGGGATTCTCTTTCAGCCAAGATCCATCTGACATCCTCTTCTGAATCCAGCTTGAATTTCTGGCAGTCAATGTATTGCTGCAACCATTTTTAAAGTATTGTCTGCAAAATTTTACTTATATGTGATATTAAGGATGATGTTGTTGTTGTTAGGTGCCATCAAGTCAGTACCAACTCATAGTGACCCTATGCAGAACAAAATGAAACACTGCCCAACCCTGGGCCAACCTCACAATTGTTGCCATCCTTGAGTCCATTGATGCTGCCACTTTGCCAATCCATCTCTTTTTCTCTGACCCTCCACCTTACCAAACATGATATCCTTCTCCAGCAACTGGTCCCTCCTGACAATATGTCCAAAGTATGAGAGATG
>NW_006408624.1:6759205-6761709 GCF_000296735.1 Chrysochloris asiatica
ATCTTTTTGCTATATTGTAAATAGTGCTGCTATAAACATTGGTGTGCATATATCTTCTCGTGTTGTGGCTCATTTTTCTTGTGGGTAAATACCAAGTAGAGGGATTGCTGGATCATAAGGTATTTCTATTTTCAACCTTTGGAGGAAATGCCATATGGCTTTCCAGAGAGGTTGGACCATTTTGCAGTCCCACCAGCAATGCAGGAGTGGACACTACATTTTGAGAGTTCATAGTTAATTCACAATCATATTTATATTGTCTGTCATACATGTAATATTACTAGTAAATTATTGTCATTGTTGTTAAGTCCTGTCCAGTTAGTTCGACTCTCAGTGACCCTGTATTGGTTTTCCGAGGAGTGGCTGGTGGGTTTGAACTGCCAACCATATGATGAACAGTCCAGTGCTAATATCAGGACTCCTTACTAGTAAATACATACACTTATATTATATGATTGAAATTAAAACACTCCCTGCTTCGTCTCATTTAATAATTTCTATCCTGAATCAGGGATCTGGTATGGCAATGTAGGATAAGTACTAGACTGCAGTGGGGATTTGAACTGCAATGTTGGCAGTTCCTTAAAGCTAGGATGCTGAGACGTTGTTTCTTGCACTTTGGACATGTTCTCAGGAGGGACGAGTCCCTGAAGAAGGACATCATATTGGTAAAGTAGAGGGTCAGCAAAATAAAGGAAGACCTTCAATGAGACAGACTGACATAGGGACTGCAACAATGGCTTCAAACACAGCAACGATTGTGAGGATGACGCAAGACTGGGTAGTTTTCTGTTGTATTGTACATGAGGTTGCTATGAGTTAGAACTGACTTGAAGGCACCTAAGAACAGCAAGGCCTGATCCTGATGATGTAAAGGGGATAAAGTGGTTGCCAGGACCTGGGAGGGTGGTGGTGGTGTGCCATAGTCAGTTCTAACTCATAGCAATCTTGTGAGCAGCTGGTGGATTCGAACTGCTGACCTTGCAGTTAGTAGCCTAACATGTACCTGCTACTCCAGCAAGGCTGCCTTGGAAAGGTAGCTATATGGAAAGGGCTGCCTATCAAGAACCGTGGTTTCTGTAGAGAGATGTAGGACAACCATGGGAGCTGATGAATAAATAACCCTACATCACACTCCTCCCCCTCCAGTCTTCTCCCAAAGTGTCACCTAGTAAAATCAGGGGCTATGTAGGCTCGCTGTCGCAGTTCATATGAGTCAGCCTTCCCAAGGCCCAGGTCTATATGGAGAACAGTACAGAGTAGATCTGAAGGGCAAACAGAAGTTACCTAACGTACAATTTTCATTTGCCCTTTGGCAACATTTTCCTGGTGCATGTTCTCTATGTATTAGTAAATATTATTTAGTGGCCTTTGGCTCCATTATCATTTGGCCATGGTGATGGTGTGTTGTGGAATTTGTTCCAAATCATAGGGTTTTCAAGACTGTAAATTGTTATGGAAGTGGAAAGCCTCATCTTTCTCCTGAAGAGCAGCTGGTAAATTTGAGTTACTGACCTTTTCTCATATAGTATTTTTAAATACTTTTAAAAATATTTTACTTTATTTTTATAGTTGTTGTTGAGCATATACATGGTGGAACACACACCAATTCAACAGTTACTACATGTACAATCCAGTGACAATAATTACATTCTTAAAGTTGTACAACTATTCACAGCCTCCATTATTGAGTTGTTCCCCCTACATTAGCATAAATTCACTGCTCCCAGAGTTTCCTATCTAATCAGTTTAATTCCTAAAGAATAGAATTGAGAAGAGCAGAGTGCCCCTGGTGTGACGCTGTAGCTGTAGGATAAACTGGAATACAAACATCAGGTCAGCAGTTCAAACCCACCAGATGGCTCCTCAGAAACAGGATCAATATGAGTTGGGATTGACTCAGTGACACTTAACAACAACAACAATGCTAAAGACAAACATTTTTTTACTAGTTAAGCTAAACTATAGTTTGGTTTTAAGAAGTGTTGAGGGGATATCTTTGGTTTAAGGTTTCCAGTTTGAAGATTATTTTAGGCAAGAGTTTCAGGGGTTCATCCAGTCTTCATGACTCTAGGAACTCTGTGGAGTTCATGAGAATTTGAAATTCTGTTCTACATTCCCTCCCCCTTTTGATAAGGATTCTTCTGTAGACTCTTTGATCAAAATATTCATTAATGGCAGCTAAACACCATCCACTCCATCTGGCCTCATGGCAAAGGAGGTAGTTGTCACGGAGGCAAGTCTACTTTCTCCTCCAATTCCTGACTCTCCTTCCTTTGTTGTTCCAGACTAAATAATTATATTAATTTGGTAAGTATATAGGTAACAAAACATTTGCCATTTCAATAATTATTACCTATACGACTAATTGGAAAAGATCCATATTTGTGCCCATTCCAAAGACAGGTGACCCAATGAAATGCGGAAATCATTGGACAATATCTTTGATATCCCATGTGAGTAAAGTTTTACTAAAGGTAATACAGAAATGTCTGCAAGCATAC
>NW_006408624.1:6762569-6775570 GCF_000296735.1 Chrysochloris asiatica
TAGATCTGTGTTGGAAGAAGTGCAACCAGAGTGCTCCTTGGAGGCCAGGATAGCCAAACTTCATCTCTCATACTTCAGACATATTGTCAGGAGGGGCCAGTTGCTGGAGAAGGATATCATGTTTGGTAAGGTGGAGGGTCAGAGAAAAAGAAGACCACCAGAGAGATGGATTGGCAAAGTGGCAGCATCAATGGGCTCAAGCATGCTAACAATAGCAAGGTTGGCCCAGGATCAGGCAGTGTTTCGTTTTGCTGTGCATAAGGTCACAATGAGTTGGTACCGACTCAATGTCACCTAACAACAACAACAAATACAGTTCAGGAAGGAGCTCTGGTAGCGTAGTGGTTACAAATTGGACTGCTAATCTCACCATCAGCAGTTCGAAACTACTAGCTGTTCTGCACAGGAAAGATGAGGCTTTATGCTCCTTTAAAGATTTACAGCCTCAGAAACCCTATACAGAGTCGCTATGAGTCTGAATCGACTCCACGGCACATAACAACCAGCAACCAAATACAGTTCAGGGACATTAAATATATGCATCATGTTGCTTAGCCCTCACTGTTAACAATACCTGAATTCTTCCATTACCATTAACAAAAGCTCATTTTTATATAATAAACAAATTCTTTTACATATATAACATTGATGACATGTGACATGTAAGCTGTATTTCATTACTCAGTGAATCAGTTGAATTTCCCTAAATGAATTTGTCTCCTCATGGGAGGAGGGTGGATTGGGAAAGAGGTTCAAAGCATTGTTCCAGGCAACAGGTTTTCATAGTACAAATACACTTTTATTCTCTGCTACACAGACACAGATGGCTTCCTGAAAATATGACTTATGTGTATGACTCTTTCTGTAGCTACGAATCCCCAGCTTCTCAGAACATACCAGGTCCAGGGGAACTTCTAGTTCTACCTCAGCTCATCTCCAGTCTTGCATCCATGGTTTTAGGCAAGAGAATTTTATACAATGCTTGCACCTCAGAATGTGCCTTTGCCTTCAGGATGTGAATTTCTCTAGGACATTCTGGAAATCTCATCGAATAAGTCCTCTTACCATTAAAATTTCTACCCAGGTGTTGGTCTCCTCTTCCTTCATGAGAATTCTACTTGTTCTCAGCTGGCATTTGGCAGCCCTTTAACATAAATTAGAGTCTAGGGATTACTCCTGCCTCTTGGTTCCACTAAAATGAAGTTTACAGTCTCCCTCACCACCCTCTTTTCTTCTTTCTGTTATTTTTCAATGAGCTTCAGCAGAGGAAGGGGAAAATACCGTTCTACGCAGTGATGTATCAGAAACTAAACTCACAATTGTAAAGTCGGTTCTAACTCATGGAACAACATGTGCTCCAGAGGGGTTTCTTGACTTATCTTTATAGTTACAGATTTCCAGGTCTTTCTTCTTCAGTTCTGAGGGGTGGGTTTGAACCACCAACCTTTGTGTTAATAATTAAGCACAAACTCTTTGTATTACCCAGAGACCTCTCATACTAGAAATATTTTCCAATTTCTAAATGAAGAACCAGTTGCCACTGAGCTGACTCCAACGCATGGTGACAGGGTAGAATTGTACTACAAGTGGTTTACAATTGCTGGGGGTGGGGGTGGGGGGGTTAAGTAGATTACCAGTTCTTTTTTCCAAGGCACCAAGGCACTTCTGAGTAGACTCAACCCTGCAACTTTTTGATTTGCCATCAAGTGTGTTAACCATTGTTGTTGTTGTTGTGAAGTGCCATCCAGTCAATTCCAACTCAGAGTGACCCTGTATATAGTTTCCAAGAAACAGCTGATTGGTTTGAATTGCATTGGTGTGGTGTGTGTGTGTGCTGTTAAGTGCCGTCGAGTCGGTTCCTACCCATAGTGACCCTGAACAGGGTTTCCAAGGCTGTAAATCTTTATGGGAGCAGAAAGCCTCATCTTTCTTCCGAGGAGCAGCTGGTAGTTTCGAACTGCTGATCTTGCGGTTCACAACCGGATTCGTAACCACTACGCACCATCCAATTTGTAAAAAATAGTGATCAATTCAAATTTCTCTGAAAAGATTAATGGGTCAAGCCAAATACAAGGGGGCTTCAAAAGGTTCGTGGCAACATTCCACTATCATTCAATACCACTTTTCCACAAGCTTTCTGGAGCCAAGGAGCTCTGATAGCGTAGTGGTTATGTCACAGTTCGAAACTACCAGCTGTTCCATGGGAGAAAGATGAGGCTTTCTGCTCCTGTAAAGATTTACAGCCTCGGAAACCCTGTGCAGGGTCGCTGTGAGTCAGAACTGACTCCATAGCACAAAACAGCAATAAAAACAACATGTATCTATGGGCCACATTCAGTATAGAACTTCTTCATTTGGGCATAACATCAAGTTCAATGCTTTAGAGAGAGCCAGCCTCAGTTTGGGGGGTTGAATGGTGACTGTTCCAAAAGCTATGTCTACCTTGTTGTTGTTGTTGTTATTAAGTACCATGGAGTTGGTTCCTGTGAATGTGACTTTATTTGGAAAAACAGGGTCTTTGCAGATGTAATTATTAATGATTTGAAGATGAAGTCATCCTGGATTAGTCAGGTGGACCCTAAACCAGTGACAAACTCCCTCATAAGAGAGGACACACAGAGAACAAAGCATTGTAACAACAGAGGCAGAGATTGGAGTGGTGTGTGTACTAGGCAAGGAGTGTCTGCAACCACTAGAAGTAAGGAACGGATTTTCACCTAGAGTCTCTGACACCTTGAGTTCAAACTTCTGGCCCCCAGAACAGTGAGACAATAGGTATGTTTGTCTTAAGTCACTTTGTTGTTATTAAGTACCATCAAGTCAGTTCTGACTCAAAGTGACTCTGTATAGGATTTTCGAGGAGCAGTTGGAGGGTTTGAACCTCCAACATTTCAATTATCAGTCCAGTGCTTATCCTCCTACAATACCACACCAGGACTCCAGGACTCCATGTGTTGTTGCTGCTAAGTGCCATCGAGTCAGTTCTGACTCACAGTGACCCCGTATCAGGTTTTCAAGGAGCAGCTGGTAGGCTTGAACTGCTGACCTTGTGGTTAGCAGTCCAGTGATTTCCCTACCTACAGCAGTCACAGGAAACGAATACTCCCAGTTTGAAACCTGCCTTGAAGCTACGTGCTCTTGAGCAAATCTCAGGGCGCAAAGGAAGGAACACAGGAGGAAGGCAGTGTGACTGGGTTCAGATCTTCACAGGATTGTTCTAGGACAGAGACAGCACCTGTGTTGTGTGGGCACAGAGGACAGAACTAATGCTGGGGAGCAAGTTTGAGCCTCAGGTAGGAGAATGTCATAACAATCCAAATATGGAAAGGGGCCTAGCTTTGACCGATTAAAGGATTATGTCACCTAAAGTATGCAAGAAAAAATAAAGGTCACTAGCAATGTGAATATTAAGAGTATAGGCCTAGGAGTTAGATCAACCTGGTTTACAGTTAGTCCTGTGTGACTTGACAAGATACTTCAAGTTAGGGAGCCTTCAGTTCTTATCTGTAATGTTGTTGTTGTTGTTAAGTGCCGTCGAGTCAATTCCGACCCATAGCGACCCTGTATAGGGTTTCCAAGGAGCAGCTGGTGAACTTGAACCACCGACATTGCAGTTCAAATGGCTTTGCAGTCTGGCGCATTAACCCACAGCGCCACACCAGGACTCCTCCCACAGAGCAGCTGGCAGATTAGAACCGCTGACCTTGCAGTTAGCAGCACAGCTCATAATCCACTATGCTACCAGAGCGCCTTTTCTATCTATAATAGGGGGATTAAAAACAACACCAAGGATGAGGACTGAGTGAGTTACAATATTAATGGTTGTTATTGTTAAGTGCTGGTTGTTATTGTTAGGAGCCCTGGTGTGGCACTGTGGGTTAATGTGCTAGACTGCAAAGCCCATTTGAACTGCAAGGTTGGTGGTTCAAGCTCACCAATTGCTCCTTAGAAACCCTCTAGAGGGTCACTGTGGGTCGAAACCGACTCGACAGCACTTAACAACAACAACATTTTTAAGTGCTGTCGCATCGATTCCGACCCATAGGGACCCTGTATAGACAGGGTCTTTCCTAGGAGCAGCTGGTGAGTTCAAACCAATTTTGCAGCCCAGAGCATTAACCCTCAATGCCACACTGAGAGCTAGGCATTGTTCTATGTGCCCTTACACGTGCTAATTTACTTAAGCACTTACTGATGAAGATAAAAAAATACAGCCTTCAGTACAGATTGCTACTCAATGTAAAGAAAACAAAAAATCCTCACAACAGGACCAATAAATAACATGTGGCACTGTGGATTAATGCGTCAGACTGCAAAGTCACTTAAACTGCAAGGTCGGTGGTTCAAGCTCATCAGCTGCTCCTTGGAAACCCTATACAGGGTCACTATGGGTTGGAATCGACTCAACTGCACTTAACAACAACAATAACAAGTAAAAATTGAAGTTGTCAAGGATTTCATTTTACCTGGATCCACAATCAATGCTCATGGAAGCAGCTGTCAAGAAATCAAACAACATATTGTGTTGGGCAAATCTGCTGCAAAAGACTTCTTTAAAGGGTTAATGAGCAAAGATGTCACTTTGAGGACTAAGGTACACCTGACCCAAGCCATGGTATTTTCAATCACCTCATATGCCTTTGAAAGCTGGAAAATGAATAAGGAAGACAAGAAGAATTAACGCATTGGAGTTATGGTGTTGGCGACGCATGTTGAAAGTACCATGGAATGTCAGAAGAATGAGCAAATCTTTCTTGGAAGAAGTACAGTCAGAATGCGCCTTGGAAGCAAGCATGTGGAGACATCGTCTGCCATACTTTAGAAATTGTATCAGGAGGGACCAATTCCTGGAAAAGTATATCATGCTTGGGAAAGTGGAGGTCCATAAAAAAGAAGACCCCCTAATAAGATGGATTGACACAGTGGCTGCAAAGATGGGCTCAAACATGCCAACAATTGTGAGGCTGGCAAAGGACCGGGCAGTGTTTCCTTCTGTTGCTCATGGTGTTATGAGTTGTAATAACAATAACAATTTATTTAATGATGTTAAGAGCCAAGTCTAAGTGTCAAGCCTGCTAATCTACCTCTGAAAATCAGCCAATGAAAATTTTAAGAATCACAATGGTCCAACCCATTCACAATCAATTGTGGGGACAATATAGGATCAGACAACAATTTGTTCTATTGTGCATGGGATTGTCATGGGTCAGGGGTCAACTCAACAGCAGTTAATAGCAACAACAATGTCGTGCCTGACACCCAAATGCTCTATAGATGGTGCTGATTACGATTCTGTTGTGGCTTTTAATGTTGTGGTGGTGCGTTTTTTGTATTATTGTTGTTGTAAATATATACATCACACAGTATTTTCCATTTATGATTGACAAATATCTCATCTCCATGAGCAATCACTCACTAAACAAAGCCCCTCTCCATCGTCCCCTCTTTTCCACCCCTGGTAGCCACAAATAAACACTAGACACTATATATTTGCCTATTCTTATTATTTCATTTAAGTAAGATCATATAATATTTGTCCTTTTGTGATTGGCTTGGAAGAGTATCTTATGGATTGAATTTAGGGAATCTGCAAACCCCCTCAAAGTATGTGTACATGTATGGTGTGAATGTGTGTTTTCCTGGGGAGGGGATCCAAAGCTGTCTTTAGATCTCAAAGGATCACCAATATCAGAGCTGCCTCTAACTCATGGCGACCCTGTGTGTGTCAGACTAGACTTGTGCTCACAGGGATTTTAATAGGTGATTTTCAGAAGATCCTCAGACCTTTATTCCAAGGTGCCTCTTGATGGACTTGAACCCCCAACCTTTCAGTTACCAGCCTGGCACTTAACTGTACAACTCAGAACTCCATCAAAGGAAGTCACCAAAACCAACCCTACTGTCATCAAGTCAATTCCAACTCACAGCAACCCTATATGACACTGAAGAATTTCCAAAATTGTAAATCTTTACAGAAGCACACTGCCATATCTTTGCCCCCGCGGAGCAGCTGGTGGGTTGGACCGGTCAACCTTTTAGTTAGCAGCCCAAGGTCTAAGTGTGTTACTATGCCACCAGAGCTCTCTATCAAAGGGAGCAGTGACCCAGAAAAGCGTAAATTATCTGCCGGGAGGGAACTGGAGTCTGTGACCTCAGAGTTTGCTCCCAGCCTGGAATTTAGTGAGGTGGAACAAAGGTTGTTTGCAGCCAGACGTGCATCCAGGACAAGATGAGGCTGGCAGTTGTCTGGTTGGGAGGCGTCTTAGATTCTCATTTCTGCTCCCTCCCACCCCTTAGCTACAGGCAAATTGGGTGGGGGAAGCGGCAAGAAAAGAAAAGAAGAAATTTGCAATTTTGATGCACAAGGGGCAATTTCTACCAACAATTCTCAGTGCCCGTAGCCGCCCACCACCTCCGGCGGCTCTACCTGAAGCCGGAGGAGCATCATTTTCCATTCTCGTCTCTGAGATAATAAGTTGGAGAGAAGCTTCATATTTCAAATCAAAACTATTTTCCAACTAAAGGAAGAGTGGAAACTTTTCAGGCAAATTTCATATGCAGTAACACAATTTCCTCCTGTTCCACTTCTTTTTTCACCTAATACATGATAAATATTCAAGAACTCCTTGAGGAAACACAGGCAGAGAGCTGGGAGGTGGGATCTTCACGGCTGCTGGGTGGAGGCAGCCAGGGGTTCTTCTCCTTCAAGGCCTGCCTAGAGACCAGCATGCGCACTGGCTACCCCACCTCTTAGACCAGCCCTCACTCCCATCAGAATTAACCCTGGCAGGCCTTGAAGGAGGAGCCCTTGTGGCGTAGTGGTTAAAGCTCTCAGCTGCTAACCAAAAAGGTGGACTGTTCGAACCCACCAGCCGTTCTGTGGGAGAAAGATGAAGCAGTATGCTTCCGTAAAGATTTGGAAACCTTTTGCGGCATTTCTTCTATGCCCTGTAGGGTTGCTATGAGCTGGAATCAACTTGAAGGTGGTAGGTTTCATTAGCTCTCGAGCAGGTAATTTAAAATTCTTTATTATCTTAATGACTATCCCCAAAATTCTTCATAGGCAAGAATCATGTTCATTGGGAAAATACCATAAAGTACAACTAGGGATCGAAGGAGGGACCCAATACAGAGATTATTAAGATTTTAAGTGATTTGGGGGCTTTCTGCTTCAGGAACCAGAGGTCAGGGGACAGGAATAAGGGGACAGAGAGACGGGGAAATATCACCAAAGGAGATCATGGGTCAGCAACATGGTAGAAGTTTATAGTAAAAGAGAGGTGATCTTAAGTTGGGAGAGACCCAGGGTGCTGCAAAAGACTGCTTGGCTTCCAGGTAAAATGTTAGAATGTTGAGTTCATTCAGAGATATCTCAGAAGAAAGTCTTGGTGATGACCTACTTCTGAAAAATTCACCATTGAAAACCCTATGGAGTTGGACCACACCTCCTTTCCCATAAAACCAGAAGAAAGAGATGGTGCCCAGCTACGATTACTGAATATTTTGCTCAAGGATCTAACAGATGAATCCTAATCAGGGAACAAAACTTCAAATTCACATGGAAACCTGATTTAATAAATCCATTGAGATTGGGGAAATCCCTAGATTTATTTCCCAGGAAATAATCTTTAGGCCTTGAACCAAAACCATTTCAAGCAGCCATCATTCAACGGAACAAGTTTACTTCAATTATTAAAGAATATTTGCCTTGAGCACTGTACTTTTATAAAGAAATTTCTATACGTTCAAACTGACAACAGTCTAAAATACAGATGAGAACTTTAAAGGACAGAAAGAGTCTACATTATGGTGATGAGAGAGTGTAGGTAGAGACAGTGACAATGGAGACACGGTGTGTAGTAAGTAGCCGATGCCATTGGGTTGTAAATGGAGAAATTATGAATGGATGCATGTTTGTTGTGTTTATTGCCACTAAAAGTGAAAGTAAACCCTCAGAAGCACAGTTCTACTCTGACACATGTGGTGCCCTCATGAGTAGCAATGAACTCTACAGGCAATTAACAGTGGTACCAGTACTGGGGTTGGGAGTACAGAGAACCTTCCAAGTGCTGAGAGGCAACAGCAACCAACTCCTCTCTGCTGAGCACTTGCTGGAGGCCCCATAGTGAACTAATAGTTGATCTGCATCTTTATTGAATCTGTACAGCATCACGAAAAGATGATTACTCTTATTATTCCCATTTTACAGAAAAAGAAATCAAGGCTTAGATAACTTCGTGAATTGCCAGAAACCATGCTGCTAGCAAATTAAAACACAAGATCCCACCACACACCCACCAGGACAGTAAAATTAAACAGCCTGACTTTACCAGGTATTGATGAAGATGTAAAGCAACTAGAGCTCTCAGATGTAGCTAGTAAAAGCATAAAATGGCACAACCACTTGGAACACTGGCAGCTTCTAAAACATTTAAGCATACACTTGACCCCACTATGAGATATTTACCCAAAAGAAATGAGAGCTTATGTCCATGAAAAATATACAAAAATGTTCTCAACCGCATTACTCAGGAGCCCCAAGCTAGAAAGCCCATAATATACATCATTGTTTATTGTTAAGCATCAAGTAGGTTCTGACTCCTAGCAACCCTGTATAGGGTTTCCGAGGAGCAGCTAATGAGTTTGAACCGCTGACCTTGCAGTTATCCCATACTGATCCTACAGTGCCATACTAGGTCTCCATACATCAATAAATGAGTGGCTAAACATTTTGTGGTATGTACATATGAGAAAAAAAAAAACACACACACACAATAAAAAGGAGCAAACTGCTAATATGAGGGGGCTTCAAAAAGTTTGTGGACAAATGAAATTAAAAGATAATGGAATTTTTCCATGAATTTTTTGAAGACCCCTTATACACATAACATGGATAAATCTCAAAATCCTTACATTGAGCAAAAGAAGCCTGTCTCAAGAGAATAGAGTGTAAAATTTCAATTACAGAAAATAGTAGTGGTGGCTGAGGTGGGCAGGGATTGACTTCAAAGGGAATCAAGGGTGATGATCATGTTCTGATCCTGACTGTGGTAGTGATTATACGGGTGTACATAATTAATCAAAAGGTCACTTGAGTGAATTGCCCTATACATAAATTATAAATTTGAAAATCAATGGATGAAAACCTATGGATCACAATGGTCCAATCCACACCTGATTGTGTGAGCGGCACAGGACTGGGCAGCATTGTGCATGGGTTCTTACCATGAGTCAGGGGCTGATTCAAGGGCACGTAATAACAACAATACGCTTGATTTTTTTTTTTCCCCAAAGAAATCCAAAGTTCTTACCATGGGCTACAAAATCCAGTCCCTGTCTTCCTCCTCTACATCCCTGCTGTTCTTCATGATGCCCAATCTCCTTCCCTTCTCCATGGTCTGCCCTTGCTGCTCCACTCTCTGCAAAACTCTCCCTCCAGATGTTCACATGACACCTCCTTCAAGTCCCTGTTCAAAAGGTACCTACCTGTGGTCCCAGGAGGGGGTTTGGAGCCCTGCTGAGTATCAGGCACACTGCATGAATTCTCCGTCATACCATCCAGACACACTGTGAGGCAGTCATTGTTGTTAGCTGCCATCAAGCCCACCCTCAGCTCATAGTGGCTCCAAGCACAACACAATAAATTGGCCCAGTCCTGCACCAATTCCAGGATCAGTTGGGGACCAAATCATTGTGATACATAGCTTTTTCATTGGCTAAATTTTAGAAGTAGATTGCCAGGACTTTATTACTTGTCCATCTTAGTCTGGAAGCTCCACTGGTACCTCTTCAGCATCATAGCATCAAGCTTTCACTGACAGACAGGTGGAGATTACCCCTGTGGTGGTAGACTGGGAATCAAACCCAGGTCTCCTGCATGGAAGGCACAAATTCCTCCACTGAACCGCCAGTGACCTGAGGTAGGCTCTATCACACCATTTTGTCATCCCCACCCCATAATTCCCTAGTCTTTCACTCTGCGTTCTTCTCCATAGGATTTCTCACATCTGACGTATTATGCCTGCATTTGTTTACTGCTTCACCCACTAGAGTAAGCTCCAAGAGAGCTGGGATTCTACCAGTCTGTTGAGGTCTAGAGCAGTACCTGGCATGCAGTGGAAACTCAATCATTACTTACTGAATAAATGAACCAGAACCTTCTTCCCATCAAGACTCCTTACTCTTGTCCCCACTGTTTCTCCCTTAAAAATGGAAAAAAATCCTTTAATATCAGCTCTCAGAGGTGTACCGACTTTACTAAAACATTGATCATGCAATGTTTTACTTCTCAGTTTCAACCATTTGCACTGAGATTATTTCACCAATATTCAGTACTATCACAAGAGCACTGAATGAATATTTGACCTACTTTGTGTAACTAAAAGAACCTCCAAAACAAAGAGCCATTGCTGCAAGGTAGCTTCTTGTCTTTTAACACCAGAGGTTGGTAGGAACTTCACATCAGCTAGCAACTTTTAAAATGCAGAGTCTCTCTAAATAGTTTTGTTCTGCATTCCTGATTGCCCTTCTCTGTGTATATTTATTTATTTACATAATCAAGATTATACAGCATGGTGACATATAATTCTGTATCCTGTTTTGTCTCATTTAGCATGAGAAATACGCTGTTTTCCCATGTCATTAAAATATCCCAGAAAACATGTTTAATGGCTCTGAACTACATATCATGTAGATGTCCCCTAGTTTGTTTGACTGCTCTCTGACTATGGATTATTTACATTTGTCTCACCCACCTTTTTTTTTTTTTTTTTTCAATTATAAATAATGAATGTCATTGTGTATAAATTTTTGTCTGAATTTCTAAGGATTTCCTAGAGGTAGAATTCTAGTCCCAAAGGATATGATTTTTTTTTTTTTTTTTTATGTTTTTAATGTAGTCCCAACTTACATTTTAAGTTTTCAATACATCATTCTGACTTGTTTTCCAAAAGAGAGATGCCAATTTATATTACCAACAATATAGTATGAGAGAGTTGTGTGGATTTATCCTGGCTGACACTGGCTATTTTCATTTGTTAATTCTTTGCTGATTTGGTGAAAAACACAAGCAAACAAACTGCTATTTCCTTTTAATTTCTATTTCTCTGATTACTGGTAAAGTGGGACGTCTCTTCAGATGTCTATTGACTGCTTATATTTCATTTTCTGTGAATTGTTTATTTTCCCATTTTGTAATTGATGTGTTAGTGTTTATCTTAATGAATTGTTAGAGTTCTCAGTATATAATAAGAACATTAACCCTTGCTCAAAATCTTTTTCTTGTGGTTTGTTTGCTTGCCTTTTAATTATATTCTTGAAATACATAAATATATCAATATCATCGTTGCTAAAGTCCTGGTGTGGCACTGTGGGTTAATGCGCTGGACTACAAGGTCATTTTGAACCACAATGCTAGCAGTTCAAGCTCACACCAGCTGCTCCTCGGAAACACTATATAGGGTTGCTATGAGTCAGAACCACTACTCATCTGTCAGTTTGTCGCACTGTGGTAGCTTCTGAGTTCTTGTGATTCTGAAAGCTATGCCACCGGTATTTTAAATACTAGCAGCATCACCCATAGTGGACAGGTTTCAGATGAGCTTCCAGACAAAGACAGATTAGGAAGAAGGAGTGACGAACTACTTCCAAATATTTAGTCAATGAAAACCTTATGAATAGAAGAGAAACACTGTTAGATATAGTGCCGGAAAATGAGCCCCTCAGGTTGGAAGGCACTCAAAATGCAACTGGGGAAGAGCTGCCTTCTCAAAGTAGAGTTGACCGTGATGATGCGAATGGAGTAAAGCCTGTGGGAGAAAAGCCCGCAGGACCTTCATTTGCTGATGGGGCACAACTCAAAATGCAGAGAAGCAGCTGTAAACATCCATTGAAAATCGGAACATGGAATGTACGAAGTATGATTCTGAGAAAATTGGAAGTTGTCAAAAATGAAATGGAATGCATAAACCTCAATATTTTAGGCATTAGTGAGCTGAAATGGACTGGTATTGGCCATTTTGAATCTGATGGCTACATGGTTTACTATGCAGGGAATGACAAATTGAAGAGGAACGGTGCTGCATTAATTGTCAAAAAGAACATATCCAGATCAGTCATGAGGTACAATACTGTCTGTGATAGGATAATATCCATGCACCTATAGGGAAGACCAGTTCATACCACTATTATTCAAATTTATGCACCAACCACTAAAGCCACTGAGGATGAAATAGAAGAATTCTACCAACTTTTTCAATCTGAAATCGACCAAACATGCAATCAAGATGTATTAATCATTATTGGTGATTGGAATGCTAAGGTTGGGAGCAAAGAGGAAGGATCAGTAGTTGGAAAATATGGCCTTGCTGATAGAAAAGATGCTGGAGATCGCATGATAGAATTCTGCAAAATAAATGATTTGTTCATTTCAAATACTTTCTTTATATAGCATAGGAGATGACTATACACATGGGCCTCATCAGATGGAATACATAAAAATCAAATAGACTACATGTGTGGAAAGAGAAGATGGAAAAACTCCAAATCATCAGTGAAAACAAGGCCATGGACAGACTGTGCAATAGACCATCAATTACTCATATGCAAAGTCAAACTGAAGCTTAAGAAAATGAAAACATGTCCATGACAACCAAAATACGACCTTGAATCTATCCCATCTGAATTTAGAGATCATCTGAAGAACAGATTTGATACATTAATCACTAAAGACAGAAGACCAGAAGAGTGGTGGGATGACATCAAGAACATGTTACATGAAGAAAGCAAAATGTCATTAAGAAGACAAGAAAGAAGGAAAAGGTCAAAATGGATGTCAGAAGATACACTGAAACTTGTTCTTCAGTGTAGATATGCTAAAACAAATGAGGAAGTCCAAGAGCTGAACAGAAAATATCAAAGATCAGCTCAAGAAGATAAAGCCAAATATTACAACAAAATGTGCAAAGAGCTGGAATCAGAAAACCAAAAAGGAAGAACACGCT
>NW_006408624.1:6776490-6778781 GCF_000296735.1 Chrysochloris asiatica
ATGAAGAAAAACATGGCATCAAGATTGGAGGAAGACTCATTAACAACCTGCAATATGCAGATGATACAACCTTGCTTACTGAAAGTGAAGAGGACTTAAAACATTTACTGATGAAGATCAAAGAGCACAACCTTCAATATGGATTACATCTCAATGCCAAGAAAACAAAAATCCTCACCGCTGGACCAATAAACAACATTCCTATCAACGCAGAAAAGTTTGAAGTTGTCAAGAACTTCATTCTTGGATCAACCATCAACACTCATGGAAGTAGCAGTCAAGAACTCAAACAACATATTGCATTAAGCAAATCTGCTGCACAAGACCTTTTTAAAGTGTTGAAGAGCAAAGTTGTCAGCTTGAAGACTAAGGTGCTCCTGACCCAAGCCATGGTATTGTCAATAACCTCATATACATGTGAAAGCTGGACAGTGAATAAGGAAGACCATAGAAGAATTGATGCTTTTGAGTTATGGTGTTGGAGGAAAATATTGAAAGTGCCATGGGTTGCCAAAAGAACCAATAGATTTGTTTTGGTAGAAGTGCAGACAGAGTGCTCCTTGGAGGCCAAGATGGCCAAACTTTGTCTCTCATACTTTGGACATATTGTCAGGCGGGACCAGTCACTAGAGAAGGATATCATGTTTGGTGAGGTGGAGGGTCAGAGAAAAAGAGGAAGACCCCCAATGAGATGGATTAGCCAAGTGGCAGCATCGATGGACTCAAGTGTGGCAACAGTTGTGAGGTTGGCCCATGATCGGGCAGTGTTTCATTCTGCAGTGCATAAAGTCACTATTAATCGGTACTGACACAATTGCACCTATCAACAGTAACATGAGTTGGAACTGACTCGATTGCACTTCACAACAACATCTTTGTTGCTATTACTATTTCTGCTTTGTTTAGGAAGTTCTCCATTCAATGGCTGAATACTCGCTGAATACTAGGCAAGCTGCGTAAATTATCTCATGTCATCATCCAAACATGCTATGAAGTGATGGTTGTTGTGTGCCGTCAAGTCAGTTCAGACCCATAGCAACTCTGCATCGGGTGTCCTAGGCTGTAAATCTTTGTAGAAGCAGGAAGCCTCATCTTTATCTCAAGGAACAGCTAGTAGATTGAAACAGCTATTAGCAGCTGTTTCAGTTAGCAACCCAACTCATCACCCACTATGCTACCAGGGTTCTTTATGCTATGAGATGAGTATTATCATCTCCATTTTGTTATTTTCATTTTTTATTGTGTAAACTGTCTAACATACACAAGAGAAGAGAAATTGAATATACTGATTCTGTTGGGGAAGGCAAGGTGTCAAAGGACTCATAGATTTAACAGGAAGGAACTGAGCTGGTGATAGGTGTAGCTCATGCCAGGTTCATGGGGGTTCTTTCTACTTTTACAAGATGATGTGATCTTGTTGATACCCACAGGTGCATCTACAGAAAATAGCCCCCATGGAAAGCACTGAACTTGCGCCCCTGTCCAAACATCTGACACCCATCTCTTAGAAAACTTTACCATAAAATCAGTTCAAAAGTAAGACTCAATCTCATTAATCTTTTACTTAACACATTATGACACTACATGAAAATCACAATTGTACCATCCTTGCTTTCACTGATGATACTCAAAGTCATTTTTCCCCGAGTTTCTTCTCTTTCTCTTCTCAGCAGAGTAAGTTAACACAATTTGCTTTGACCCATTGTGTTGTTGTTGTTAGGTGCCATTGAGTCAGTTCTGACTCATAGCAACCCAATTCACAATAGAATGAATCTTGCCTGCTCCTGCTGTGTTTGAGCCCATTGTTGCTGTAACTGTGTCAATCCATCTTGATGGGGGTCTTCTTCTTCACTGACCCCTCCACTTTACCAAGCATAATGTCCTTCTCCGGTGACTGGTCTCTCCTGACAACATATCCATAGAACAAGAGGTGAAATCTTGCCATTCTTGCTTCTAAGAAGCATTCTGGCTGTTCTTCTTCCAAGACAGGTATGTTTGATCTTCTGGCAGTCCATGGTTATTTCAACATTTTTCAACAACACCATAACTCAAATGCATCAGTTCTTCTACAGTTGTCTTTATTCATAGTCAAATTTTTTTTACATAAAGATGAAGCAATTGAAAATACCTATGTCAGGCTCACCCTAATTCTCAAGGTGATTATCTTTGCTCTTGAATACTCTAAAGAGGTCTCGTGCAGCAGATTTGCCTAATTCAATCTGCTGTTTAATTTCTTGACTACTACTTCCATGAGTGTTGATTGTAGATCCAAACAAAATGAAGTCTTTAAC
>NW_006408624.1:6779141-6781004 GCF_000296735.1 Chrysochloris asiatica
GTTCTTGATATGGTCTCTAAATTCAGGTGGGATATATTCAAGGTCATAATTTGGCTTTCATGATTTGTTTTAATTTTCTTCAGCTCCAGTCTGAACTTGCATATAAGCAATTGATACTCTGTTTCATAGTCTGCCCTGACCTTGTTTTAGGCGATAATATTAAATTTCTCCACCATCTCTTCCCACAGATGTAATCAATTTGACCCCTATGTATTCCATCTGTTCAGATCCACATATATAGTCACCTTTATGTTGTTGAAAAAAGGTATTTACAATAAGTCATTTGTCTTGCAAAATCTTATCATGCAATCTCCAGCATGTTGGCCCCTCAACATTTCCCAATTTCTTCTGAACAGCAGAAGATGATGGATCTTTCCATCATCCCATGAGCTCACAACCAACCGTCCATGGAGGAAAGAATCATTAATCCCACTTTATAGGTGAGAATATTGAGATTCAGACCAATGAACTACTCAAGATCACATGACTGGTAAGTACAGAACCAAGATTTGAACCAAGATCATCCTGACCCAAGTTTCATGTTCCTCCCACTGGTACTATATCCCATGAGGCAGGAAATGAAATAGAATTGACGATGAGCCTCTGTGGTAGGGTTGGCTTAGCCACACTCTCAGGAGAGGGTTCAGATAGAAATCAAACTGATTTATAAAAAAATAAGAAATCCTGCCTTCTTGTTCAGTTGAATTGTGGGCCCAGATTTGGGCCTGCTACTCATTCATTTCATCAGCAATCATTGTTGAACATCAAATGTGTGCCAGACCCTGCACTAGGTTTGTAACTTACTTGAAAACACCATGGTAGTAAAATGGGAAGAATCCAAAACTACTAATACCATCAGGATCAGGATCACCCTGCCCAAAATGGCCCCCTTGGGCCTTGCATAACAGAGCTTCTTTTTGACCATAACACTTGGACTCATATGCCTAGTGTATTAGTTAGCTGTTGCTGTGATAATGTTGCATAACAAACAACCCCACAAATCTCAGCGAGTTACAACAGCCAGCACTGACTTCCCCCACTCCCGAAGGTCTGCAGATTGATTTCTCTAGACCACTGTTCTGCCTCCTATCGCAGGGATTCTCATTTTTATCCTTTCAAATGCTGAAGAAGCTCACCTGCATACTAACATCTCACAGGCACACCCAGATTTTGATGACACCAAAGGCATTTTCAGTATCATGCAGATCCATACGCCTGTTAATATGACAGGAGACAAAGCAAATATTGGGTGCAAGGAAGGCACAATCCTGTTTCCTGGCTGTAACTCCTTTTCTGTCTCCCACATTCAGGAACCATTCTGGAATTTGGAAAAGGAAGCGCGCTATCTTGAAAACCTTGAATCTGCTCTGCTTGATTTGCTTTCTCTTTAAAAAAAAAATACATATCACTCACAGTGCTGGTACTTTATTTGTGACACAGTGTCCTACACTGAAGAGCAGCTGAATAGCATAGCAGTACGTACGGATGGTGCGTCATTTAGCTATTGGATACTCACTGCCACAGCCAGGGAGTCAATCCCAGCACATTTTGATAAGGTTTCTGAGCCTGTAAATCTTTACTGGGAGCAGATAGCCTCATCTTTCTCCTGTGGAGCAATTGGTAGATTCAAACTACTGACCTTGAGGTTAGCAGCCCAGCTCGTAATCCACTACAGTACCAAGGCTCCTTTAACTATTGGCAGCATATATTAATTGCTCTTGTTGTTTGGTGCCATCGAGTCAGTACCAACTCATAGCAACCTTATGCACAACAGAACGAAACACTGCCCAATCCTGGGCCAACCTCACAATTGTTGCCACACTTGAGCCCATTGATGCTGCCACTTTGCCAATCTATCTCTTG
>NW_006408624.1:6782744-6787422 GCF_000296735.1 Chrysochloris asiatica
GTTAGTGGTTCAAACTCACCAGCTGCTCCTTGGAAACCCTACCCAGAGTCGATATGGGCCCGAATTGACTCAATCGCACATAACAACAACAACAACAACCACTGTTTCCAGCATTGGTGAAACCCTGTGTTTACAGGGCCACACTCTAGTGAGAGGACAAACAATGAATAAATACATGAAGAAGATTTCAGTAGGTGATGAGGACAGTGAAGAAGGCATAGGTTGGTAGTGAGATAGGAAGAGACAGAGGTGGGGAGGAGACACAGGAGGGTAGACCTCTTTGACGAGGTTGATGCGAGTCTGCCATGCATGTCTAGAAGAAGAGCATTCCTGACTGAGAGACTTACAGGGACAAAACTTGAGCCAGGAGCAGGCATGGAACTGGAAGAAGGCCATGTGGCTGGGTCAGGGTGACGGAGAGGAAGCGGTGGGTGAGGAGGAAAGGTAGAAAGGACAGTTTATGACGGAGCCTGCAGGTCTGGAGAAGGGATTGGGATTTTCCACTAATGACCTTGGAAGAAAGTCCCTACATAGCCTAGCCGGGGAGTGACCTGGTCTGACTTGGTCCCTCTGGTCACCGGGATGATTACCAAGTGGAGCCGGCTTCTTCCCTTGGGGAAAAAGTAGAGGCCCCTACAAGGAAGAGGAGGAGGCCCCGTGATCCTGGAAAGCCCACTGCTGCTCTGGCTTGCCAGAAATTCTGGATTGCGCTGGAGAAACTGTTGTCATTCTCCTGGAATCCAGATTTCTGGGCCCTGGGCATTTGGTGGCCCACCAAGGTCATTTGCCCTGAGGTGTCCTTTTGAACCTTGAGTCTTTCAGTCAAACAATAGCTGAGATAAATGAGTAAGACTTTTGCCTGGGGGCATTGTGCTCTTTAGAAATATTCTGTTAGTTTTCAAATATAAAGACTCCAAGGGTCAGACAGGGAGGTATTGTCTAGTTAGGGTCAATCAGTAATATTTTTCATCGTTTTTCCAGACCATGCTGCATGAAATTCTCCCTGACCACAAACTGTTTATCAGTTCTGTTTTGATTTGGTATAATAATTTTGGAAGTTCTCATCTTTGGACCGTTTTCAATCAAGTTCTCCTATTGGCTTAATACGATTTTTGTTTGAAAGATACTCAATGTGCTGTAATCTTCCTTCCACACAGTACTTGTATCTCCTCAGGGGCCTCTAGCACACATAAAAGAGCCAATTCCAAACAGTGACTCCAATGATGAGAGCTTCAGGCACCAGGGCTGGCCAGTCAGGGGGAAGTGGGAGACAGATGTGGGAGGTTTTCAAGAGCCTGAGGGTATCAGCTGCATCTGAGTCAACACCAGATCTCCAATGGTGAGGTGAAACTCTCTCAAACATCACCATTCTACTCTCACCTGAGGCCTGGGAGACCCATTCACTAGCACTGAGAAATGAAGTTTGAACCTAGGGTCACAGAGAGGGAACTAAATGACAAGGCCAGGAATTGACCCAGAGCCCTCTTGCCACAAACCCTGTGCTTTTTTTTTTTTTTTTTTACCTCTCTCCTCACTCCTTCAGCTGCTAGAGGTGACCTCCCCAGAGAGCTCCCCATGCTAGGCACTGTGTAAGGGGCTCCAACATACTAATAGATTCCAGCTTTGAAAGTGAAAAATGGATGTGTTTGTTCTCTTAGCCCTGCCCAACCTGAGTCCACCCGAACCGGCCCAGTTTTGCAAACAGAGAAAAGGAAGGGGAAGAGGTGCAGGGCAAGGAGACTGGGCAGAAGCGAGGACAACTAGGCAGGGTTATGAGGCCAGGGTCAGGGTTGGGAACATGAACTCTCCTCTCTGTTATAATGGGTTTGGGTTATAATTTCACACTTAAGTCATATGAATCTCCAAATATTAAGTCTGGGACTAGGCTTTCCTTTGAAGAGGCAACTAGTTAAATATATTCCAGTGGTTGTTGAGCCTGAGTTTGCACAAATCCAGAGATAGGCAACTTATTATTTTATGAACCAACTGGTTCCCGCTGGACAGCTATTAGAAAGAGAAACCGTTCTGTATTTCCTGGCCTACTGTGTGTCCAGCACAACAATAGGAGTTGAGGTGGAGTCTGACTTCCAGGATCACAGTACAGCAAGGGACAGGCACATCCAAATCTGACCCATCCCACTATCCTGTTTCAAAGTCTGTCTTCAGGGCCTGCCTCCACAGATAGCCCAGCAGAAGTGGACATAACTCACTTCCTCTAATCAAACAGCCCTCTTCCTTCTATAGTTCCTTCAAAGCTGGACCAAGGAGTTGCATCTCTACGTCCATCACCAGATCCCTGTCCTGCCTCCTCTCCATCCCCACGGTCCCAGGAGAGACCATGAAGGCTGAGACACTCACCCCCAGACCTGGCCAGGCCGCAGCAGCCCCAGGTTATGGGATTGAGTGGTTCTCAGGCCCCTGGGGCCCTGTTGCTGTGAAAAGAAGAAAGAAAGGTATCCCTAGATGGTCCTTCCACATAAGACCAGGTTTTCTGAGCAGTCTGGGCCTCTCCAACTGGAGAAATAAATCCCTGGATTGTTGGTCAAAGACAAAGTGTGGAGCTCTCCAACAATTCCAGAAGAAAGACTATATTTTACAGCAATACCAGAACCAGACCACGTCTCTCTTGCTACTTTTTTGCTAATACTAAAATATCAATAGTAGGATATGAAGAGAAAGCAAAAGTTTCATAGGGACAAATGTAGATGGAGAACGGGAGAGAGAGAGAGTGGGACCAACAAAAATGAAGACAGAGTAAAACATCCACAGAGCAGAGAGAGATGGACAGGTGAGTACAGACAGTCATAGAAACAGACTCAGAGAGACAGAGATGGGAGGTTCAGAGATGACCAGAAACCATGCCTATAGCCACTAAGCCATTTCTAACTCATAGAGACCCAACAGGACAGGGTAGAACTGCTCCAAGGGTTTCCAAGGCTGTAAGCTTTATGACGGAACCTTGGTAACACAGTGGATGACCCAAAGGTCCACAGTTTTACTCCACCAACTGATTCTCAGGGAAAAGATGAGACCGTATGCTTCTGTGAAGATTTATCACCTCAGAAACCCTGTCCTGATGGGTCACTATGAATCAAGTAGACTTGATAGCAGTGAGTATAATATTTTTGGAAGCAGACTGCCACATCTTTCCCCAGACAGGTTCACACTGCTGACCTTTGATTAGCAGCCAAGGTCTTAACTTCTGTTCCCCTGAGCTCCTTATGTACACAGATAGGAACAGAGAGTGAGGCTCCTGGAAAGGAGGACAGATGTTCAGGGTTAGGAGAGCAACCATGGAGTAGACGGGGTACCCAAGACACAGAAAGTGTCTTTACCTAAAGAGGCAGAGAGCAATGTGCACAGGAAGCTGGCACTTCCTGGTCTCGCTCTTGCCTGATTCAGAAAGGAAAAGGAACAGATTTGATTTGAGGCCACACATCAAGAACATGATACATGAAGAAACCAAAAAGTCATTAAGAAAACAAGAAAGAAAGAAAAGGTCAAAATGAATGTCAGAAGAAACAGTGAAACTTGCTCTCTAACATACAGATGATAAAGCAAATGGAAGAAATGAGGAGGTACAAGAGCTGAACAGAAAATTTCAAAGATCAGCTCAAGAAGATAAAGCCAAATATTACAACAAAATGTGCAAAGATCTGGAATCAGAAAACCAAAAAGGAAGAACACGGTCAGCATTTCTCAAGCTGGGGGAACGGAAGAAAAAAATCAAGCCTCGACTTTCGTTATTGAAAGATTCTCTGGACAAATTATTGAATGATGTAGAGGGCATCAAGAGAAGATGGAAGGAATACACAGAGTCACTGTACCAAAAGGAAATGGTTAATGTTCAATTGTTTCAAGAGATAGCTAGCATATGATCAAGAGCCAATGATACCGAAGGAGGAAGTCTAAGTTGTATTGAAGGAATTGGCAAAGAACAAGGCACCAGAAGTTGATAGAATACAACTTGAAATCTTTCAAGAAAGTGAGACGGTACAGGAGGTACTCACTCATCTCTGCCAAGAAATCTGGAATACAACTATCTGGCTGAATGATTGGAAGAGATCTGTATTTGTGCCTGTTCCAAAGAGAGGAACCCCAATGGAATGTGGAAATCATCAGACAATATCTTTGATATCCCATGCGAGTAAAGTCTTACTAAAGGTAATACAGAAATGGCTGCAAGCATACATTGACAGAGAACTTCCAGAGGTTCAAGCCAGATTCAGAAGAGGCCATGGAATGAGGGATATCATTGCTAATGTCCGATGGATATTGGCTGAAAAAAGAGAATATCAGAAAGATGCTTACCTGTGCTTTATTGACTACTCAAATGTTTTTGATTGTGTGGATCATGACAAGCTATGGACAACATTGTGAAGTATCAGTATTCCAGAACACTTAATTGTGTTCATGAAGAATTTGTACCTGGACCAAGAGGCAGTTATTTGAACAGAACATGAGAACACTGAATGGTTTAAAATTGGGAAAGGTGTGTGACAAGGTTGTATTCTTTCACCATACTTATTCAACCTGTATGTTGAGCAAATAATCCGAGAAGCTGGGTTCTGTGAAGAAAAATGTGGCATCAGGATTGGAGGAAGACTCCTTAACAACCTGTGATATGCAGATGATACAACCTTGCTTGCTGAAAGGGAAGAGGACTTAAAACATTTAC
>NW_006408624.1:6788272-6798496 GCF_000296735.1 Chrysochloris asiatica
TCCAGGATTGGGCAGTGTTTCGTTCTGCTGTGCATAAGGTCACTATGGGTCGGTACCGACTCAATGGCACCTAACAACAACAACATAATAATAAAAGTTCCATTCACAGCCCCTCTGGTGGCTTTGAACCACTGACCTTAAGAATCACCATCCAACTCACAATCGCTGGTGTGGCGCTGTGGGTTAATGCGTCAGACTGCAAATCCGTTTGAAGTGAAAGGTCGGTGGTTCAAGCTTACCAGCTGCTCCTCGGAAACCCTATACAGGGTCACTGTGGGTCGTAACTGGCTCAACAGCACTAACAATAACAACGTAATAAAGATTCATGGGCAATAAATGGTTAACATAAAGCCAGATCATTCTGGAAGAAGGACCTAGCTGTCGTAGACTATAAACCACTGAGTACTCATGCCTCTGTAGATACCCCTCCTTTGATTTCAGATGACCATGTGACCTGCTTTAACCCATCAACTGTGGCAGAAATTGTGCCAATTCCAAGACGGAGTCTTTAGAATGCCTGGCGATTTCTGTAGTTTGTACTCCAGGGGAAGCCAGGCACCATACAACTAGTCTGACTACACTGAAACCCGGGGCTGCTGGGAGGAAGCCTGAGCTAACTGCTTAGAAAGGCCACAGGGAGAAGAACAGAACTCAGACAACAGTGAAAAACAAAGTCCCAGACATCTGACACAAATGGAGCTGTTCCTACAGTCCTCCAGTGAGGCTATATAGAACAGGGACTAGCTCTCCTTGAGTGGATATGAACATGATTGTGTTTTTAAGCAGAGGTAAATTACCCAATGAACAAGGTAAGCATGGGCTGTTCTGTAGTGAGCCTTTTTACTTAAGTTTCATGTCTTTCATGTGGTGAAAAAATGTGACATGGTTTGCTACAGATTAGTAAATAAGCACAAGTATGCTTGTGCTTACTTTGCTTACTGGCTACTCCATCCCTGAATAGAGGCTTTGATTCTACAGGAAGGTGCTATGGGACTGGGAGAGAGATAGATACCCGTCATACCTAGAAGCAGAATCTTCGATGTGGTGAGAACATGTGAAATTATTTAGTACAGATTAGTAAGTAAGCTCCCTGAGTAAATGTTTGTTTTG
This sequence comes from Chrysochloris asiatica, assembly GCF_000296735.1. Taxonomy (NCBI): domain Eukaryota; kingdom Metazoa; phylum Chordata; class Mammalia; order Afrosoricida; family Chrysochloridae; genus Chrysochloris; species Chrysochloris asiatica. Next base: position 6,789,383 of record NW_006408624.1, read on the forward strand.
TTTATTGAGTAATCCAACTTTGGTTGGGGGGTGGCCATTCATTACACAGCAATGTTGTTGTTGTTGCTAGCTACAGTCAAGTCATCCCTGACTCTTGGAGACACATACACCAGGAAATGGAAACCCTGCCTGGCCATACACCATCCCCAAGATCAGTTGGGGATCAGATGGTTGTCATCTACAGAGTTTTCTTTGACTGATGTTTGGAAATAGACCATCAGGCCATTCTTCATAGACTAAGTCTGGAAGTTCCACTGATAATAGTCAGCCTCTACTGACAGATGAGTGGTGGTTACACATAAGGTGCATCAGCCAGGAACTGAAGCGAGCACACCCATATGGTGGTGGTTATGTGCCGTGGAGTTGGTTCCAACTCATAGCGACCCTGTACAGGGTTTCTGAGGCTACAAATCTTTATGAGAGCAGAAAGTCTCATCTTTCTCCCGCAGAACAGCTGGTAGTTTTGAACTGCTGAACTAAAGGTTCACAGCCCAATTTGTAACCACTATGCTACACATGAAAGGTGAGAATTCTACCACTGAACCACCTCTATGCAGTATTAGCTGAGATACTGGGTTAATACAGTAACAGTAGTAAAATCCAAAATAGTAAAATCCATCATTTATCTTTGTTGGATGGATTAGCTTTTAGACTTAGAGCATCTCTTTCTGAAGAATCACAAGTAATACTCAGCTCCTTGTTGTTGTTAAGTGCCACTAAGTCTGTTTCAACTCATAGCAACCCTGTATAGGGTTTCCAAGGAGCAATTGGTGGGTTTGAACTGCCGATCTTGTGGTTCACAGTCCAATGTGGATCCTACAGTGACACGTCAGGATCAGAGAGTTAGCTTAGACCCACAAACTGTAGACTCTGAAAAGTATGTCCTACACACACTCACCAACAAGAGAATGGTGACAGTCAGGAACTGAACCCAGCTGCTAGACTTCCTAAGTGGTGGTGACAGTGGGTAATGACAATAAGAGTGCATTTGTCAATCCTATACAGGGTCACGATGCGTTGAAACCCACTCAACAGCACTTTACAGTAACCACGTGCAGTTTAGCCTACTTTACAGATGAAAAAATTGAGGCTCAGAGATGTGAATCGACTGCCCACAGTCTCACGGTCATTATTTGTCAGGGCCAGGTTTTTGAACCCTGAGGTTCCACTGGGGCTGCTTGGGTTGAATTAAATCAAGGAGCACAAACAAATTCCTATCCAGAAACACTTTCTGTATCTCAAAAGCTCAGGAAGGCCAAGTGCTCACCAGACCTTCTTGTTCAGGGGCCACCTCTTTTTCTCTGCTTTGGGGTGGCTTAGGGTGGGCTGGCTCTTTGGTGGGCCGCACACATCCAGACCTAACCACCGAGCAGATGAGTGCCGAGGCAAGGCCGCAAGCTCAGGGCTCGTTCCACTCTCCCTCCTGCATCTATCAGGCCAACTGCAGCCCAGCACCTGCAGCCTCGTCCGGAAGAGTCACTTGACTCCGAAATTGGTTCCAGGAATACCTTGATCCTATTATTAAACTGCCTTTCCTGACACCCCCTCCCCCCAGCACTTTTTTTTTTGCACTGAAACTTTCTCTGAATTCACCTGATTTTTCCCATCTCCTTTATATTCTTTATGGCAATGGAGAAATAATCACCGCTTCTCCAGCAGGGTGATGGGAGTGTGCAATATTAACTGTAAATCAGGCAGAAATTGGTGGAAGGGGAAGGGTTTGATGAGGTGCAGAGACATTATATCATTTTAAAGCACTTTTCTGGTCTCCAGTAATCCCCATGTAAATGAAAAGGAGGGGATGTGCCTCTCTCTCTGAGGCTGCCATTAGGAATGCAGAGAAAATGCTCCTGGAAGGAGAACACGGAGCAAGGAGGACTTGGCGGGGGACCCTGACAAGGAGAGGCAGCAATGCCCAAGCACTGTGCCCTCCAAGCCAGGGCAATGCTGTGACTTCTTGAAAAATAAGGGTATGGGGTCATCGAGGGGTGGAAGGTGGAGCTGTGTGCCTACAATGGTCCATGTCTGAATCAAACATCTGCATCTGCTAGTCCCAGGGTCTCATCCAGGAGTGGTACTGCCCCCAAGGGGACTTGGGAGGTTTGATGCATTGTCACATGGGGCAGTGATGGTTCAGTGGTAGAATTCTCACCTTCTATGAGGGAGACTGCATTAGCACTGAACTGCTGACTACAAGGTCGAAGGTTCAAACCCAGCAGCCACTCCTCAGAAACTCAACACAGTGTCTCTATGAGTCTGAACCAACTCAGCGGCACTTAACAACCACAACATGAAGGCTCCCCAGATCCCATTTCCAGCCAATGTATTTGAAGCACAGCCACGGGTCATCTGTCAGTAGAGTCATGTGTCGCTGTGTGTTGAAAAGGTTTCAGTGGAGCTTCCAAACTAACACACATTGACAAAAAGGCCTGGTGATCTACTTCTGAAAATCAGCTAATGGAAACTTTATGGATTACAATGGTCCATGCCACAACTAGTCATGGGCATGGGGTAGAACTAGTGTTTTGTTCCATTGTGCATGGGGTTACCATGAGTCAGGAGCAACCCGACAACAGCTAACAACACGAAATCCATTGTCATATGATTGGGAGGTACTACAGGCAAGGAGAAGCTCTGGTAGCGTAGTGGTTACAAATAGGGCTGCGAACCTTAAGGTCGCCAGTTCGAAACTACCAGCTGCTTCGCAGGAGAAAGATGAGGCTTTCTACTCCTGTCAAGATTTACAGTCTTGGAAACCCCGTACAGGGTCGCTATGGGTTGGAATCAACTTGACGGCACTTAACAACAACAACAACAACAACAACAACAGGCACTTAGTGGGTAGAGGCCAAAGGTTCTAAATATTCAGTAATGCCTGGAACGGTTCCACACTTTGAAGAGCTGCTCTTCCTAAAATTCTAGTAGTTTCCCCTCTGTGCCATCCTCCTACACATTTCTGATGAATGATCATCTCCCCACCACCTATAACCACAGGGGCCATCTCACTAGGGCAAAGGTGCCTTCCCTCCCCTGACCTCCTGGGTTCTATTGTTGTTGCCAGCTGCTGTCTAGTTGGTCCTCTACTCTTGGACACCCCATGCACAATGCCATCCATCCCCGGGCTTGGTTGTGAATCACACCATTGTGATTCATAGGATCTTCATGGCTGCTTCTTAGAAGTAGATTGTCAGGAACTTCTTCCTAGTCTGTCTTAGTCTGAACCCTGCTCATTTTCATAGCAACATGCAAGCCTCCACTGACAGACAGGAAATGCATTGATCTGGAATTGAATACATAGAAGGTGAGAAGTCTACCACTAAACCACCAGTGACTAAAGTCAAATTGCCTGCTGGGTTCATTGAATACAAATACCTGTATTTTTCAAATCTAAAATGTCATTGATTTTAAAGGTTATCATTGAGATTTTACATGTGTGTAAGAAATCAGAGAATACTAGAAAGATGGGTACTTGTGCTTTACTGACTATGCAAAGGCATCAGACTGTGCGGATCATGACAAACTGTGGCTGCCAATGCCAAGACGGGGAATTACAGAACACTTCACCATGCTTATGAAGAAACTGTTCATAGACCAACAGACAGTCCTTTGAACTGAACAAGGGAATAGGGAATAGCTTAAAATTAGGAAAGGTGTGCTCCGGGTTTGTAGCCTTTCACAAAATTAACTCAATCTGCATGTTGAACAAATAATCTGAGAAGCTGAATAATAATTAGAAGAATATGGCATCAGGTTTGAAGGAAGAGCCTCTAACAACCTGCAATATGCAGATAACACAACCTTGCCTGCTGAAAGCTAAGGGGATTTGAAATACTGATGAAGAAATAATGGGTTACATCTCAATGTAAAGAAAACAAAAATCCTCACAACTGGACTGATAAATAACATCGTGGTAAATGGAGAAAAGATTGACTGACGTTCTCAAAGACTGCATTTTGCTTAGATCCACAATTTGTACTAATGGATCTAATGAGTACAGAAGTCATGCAAAAGACCTCTGTAAAGTGTTCAAGAACAAAGATGTCAGTTTGAGGACTAAGGTGTGCCTGACACAAGATATAGTATTTTCAATTGCCTCATGTGCATATGAAAATAGGACAATGAATAAGGAAGACTGTAGAAAAATCAATGTATTTGAATTGTTGTTGTTATTATGTGCCATTGAGTTAGTTCTGACTCATAGCAATCTTGTATAGCGTTACCAAGGAGTGGCTGGTGGGTTTGAACTGCTGACTCTGTGGCTCAACCTGACCTTGCAGTACAGCACGTTATCTTGCAGCACCACACCAGGACTCCATTTGAATTATGGTGTTGGCAAATAACTCTGAAAGTGCCATGGACTGTCAGAAGAACAAACAAATCTGTGTTGGAAGAAGTACAGCCAAAATGTTCCTTAAAAGTAAGGACGATAAAACTGCATCTCTCATACTTTGGACATGCTGTTAAGAGGGACCAATCTCTGGAGACAGACACCATGCTTGAAAAAAACAGAGGGTCTGTGAAAAAGACCCCCAATAAGATGGATTGATACAGTGGCAGCAACAGTGAGCTCAATTATGAGGATGGCACAGGTCTGGCAGTGTTTCATTCTATTGTGCACAGGGCCGCTGTGAGTCAGAACCAACTCAAAGGGCACCTAGTTAATAACAAACAAATGAAAGGAAAAATGTTGTGACCCAATGCTTTCTTATCACTTAGATTTTTCCTCTATACAATTGAAAGTGTTCTTGAATAGTTATTTAATCATTTACTTTTATTATTTCTTGGGACAGCACATTTAGAAAAAAATATAATATTGCTAGTCTTCATATTCACCACCCGACCCTTCTAAATCATTTTCTAGCTCAGAGTCGTCAGTGCCTGTTGTTTTCCCACAGTATCATCCTCTGAAACATCAAGAGGGTAAGTGATACTGCATTTCTTCAAAGAGGCTGCCACTAACATCTTTGGGGGCGGGGGTGGTTCTTTGAAATTGCTGGTGCCTATTTTTCTTTGTGATGTTGGCTCTTTCTTGACATCATCCCAGAAAGTGTCAACAGAAGATTTGCAGACAATGAACAGGACTATGTCCTTCCTCTGATGATCCGGTCAGTTTGACCAACATAACCACGAAAATGGCATGAATATGACCAATAATGGCTCCATCACCACCACTGCCCAGATGGCAAAAATGGAAAGACAATTGTTGCTGTTATTAGCTGCTCTTCAGTGCACCTCGGCCCCCAACTCATGGCTACCCCATGCACAAAGTTCCCTTTATAATCATGAGATATTTATTGGCTGAGTTTTGAACTAGATTGCCACTTTCTTATTAGAGGTGCATTGGCAGGAGTTGAACCTGAGGCTCCTCCACAGAAAGCAAGCATTACCATTGAACTATCACTGTCCCCTGGAAGACAACTAGATGCATCCCAACTATAAAGATGTTAAATTGGGAAGAAAGATCATCTTAGAATCAATGAAATATAGTATTAGAACACGAGTTGGTCAGTATGGATGCATGCTCAGAGTTAGCATGTTTGGCCATGTCCTAGGAGGCTGCTTCCGAGCTGATGTCTGCATATACCTCTGGGATACCTGTCCCAGGGTGGTGCATGGAGATGTGCCTGTGCTATAGGATTGCCAGATTTAGCCAATAAAAAAATGCAAGATGTCTAGTTAAGTATGAATTTCATATCAAAACTGAATAATTTCCCAAATATTTCTAACTATTTCATGGAACAAACTTATACTAAGAAAAAGAGTTATCATCCTGTATTTGAGAAGGTCAGGGCTCCTGCAGGACTTCAGTGTCCAGCTGGCTCTCCCATCATAACTGTGAGCTCCAAACATGGTTGATGCAACACTGAGATGCCCTGGATTAAATTCTCCTGGCACATTTATAGCCGGTCTAGACTTAGTCTCAGTTTGGCTCATCTACTACTGATGACACACAGTCATGCTGAGACAGGGAGGAGTCAGATCAGATCCTTGGCCATGAGAGTCACAGGTTAATGCAAAGACAGCTCTGAATAGCCCTGGAATGCAGGTACCGAGAACCGAAGCAATGACTGTGCCCTAGTTGGTTTCCCAGACCAGGATGCATTTCAGACAAGCAGATAAAATGGAAAGAGGTTTTCAGGCAGAGGGAATGATTTGTGCAAAGCAGCGTAAATATGAAGGTACCAGAGGAGACCTAGGACCAGTGTGCTGGGCCATGAGGTGCATTGGGAAGAAATGTGGGAGGAACTGGGTTGGAGTTATATCTGTATGACCTTGGATACTTACATACCACTCTGAGTCTCAGTTTCCTGAAGCGCAAACAAATACCAGGACTCCTAAGCCACCAAGTGACATAGTCTGAAAACCATTTCTGAGGGTTTGAAGATGTAACAACGAAATTTCAGACATGAGGTGCACATGATCAGATCTGTCCTTCAATAATAAGGTCAGCAGCAAAAGTAGCTACCGCTGTTGAATATTTAGGCCTCTATAAGAGTCCTGGTGTGACAGGTATTGTAGGATGAGCACTGGGCTGCTAACCACAAGGTAGGTGGTTCAAACCCACAAGCCACTCCTTAGAAACCCTATACAGGGTCGCTATGAGTCAGAACCAACTCAACAGCACTTAACAACAATGAGCACATTGCAAAGAATCCTTGTTGGTACTATAGGATGAGCAATAGACTGCTAACTGTAGGGTTGGCAGTTCAAACGCACCAGCCACTCCAAAGGAGGAAGAGGTTTTCTGTTCCTGTAAAGAACTGCAGCCTCAGAACCAACTCAATAGCAGTGGGTTAGGTGGGGTTTGGAAGAACTTGGTGGTTATTGAATAGAATGATAGCAGATGTGGTAAGCTGCATGCATAACTTCATTTGAGGCTGACCTTTACTATCCCCATTGCAGAGAGGATGAAACTGACATTCAGCACAAAAATGGGACGTACCTACAGCCACAGTGAAGTTGGTGAAACTGCTGACGTTTAGGCCCAGTAGCCATCTCCCTCTGAGTAACTAAAACTCCTGGAAAAGCCATCGAAGTTCCCTTGCATGACATATTCTGCAGCTGGGTTTCTCCAAGCACAAAGAAAACTTGGCATCAAAATTCCATGTGCATTCTGACTTCTGTGCGTAATATTTTAAATGACAAATCAAGCTGCAATTAGAAAGTCCCTAACCAAAATCCCAGCTAAATGCAAACAGGCTACGATCAACATCGACATGGGGCAGATGAGTTCAGAGGACCAAGGTTTAGTGGGGAAGCCTTCAAGTTGGGGTGCCCAAGGTACATGGTCTAAGGGACTGGATGCAGGCATTTGATTTCTCTGTCAAGTGGCTGCAATTACAGCAATTTGCTCTGTGCTGTACTCTCCCAGGGAAGAGTCATCTGTCGCTCAGTTAAACTGATTAGGAATCACTTTCTCTGTTTCAGAGTCATTTCTGACTCTCAGTTGTGTGCAGAGCTGCTGCCAGGGCTTTCAAATGCTCATGGATCTTAGCCAGGCCCTCGTCCCTTCTTGCTAGGTTTACTCATAGCATGCTGTTGCTAGATGCCATCAAGTTGGCTCTGATTCACAGTGACACTATGCACAACAATACAAAGCACTGTCCAGTCCTATGCCGGCCTCACAATTGTTGTTGTTAAGTTGCTATATTTGAGCCCACTGTGTCAATCCGTCTCGTTAAGGGTCTACCTTTTTTTTCACTGATCCTCTACTTTACCAAGCATGATGTCTTTTTCTTGGAAAGTTCTGAAAATACCATTCAGGAGCTTCTCTCTGATCTTGTTCAGGTCATGACGGTCCTCTGGTGCTCAGGTTGGTCTTCGGAGTGTTAAAGGAAGCTTTAAGATGGGGTGTCCTTCTCCTGGCTGCAGCAGTGTCGTGGTTTCTCTAGTCTTGTCCAATTCCTGGACACCTGCATGGTGTTCCCCAATAGCCCTTTCTCACCTGGGCCATTTCTTATAATTTTTTGTTGCATAACAAATAATCTTAAAATCCCAGTGACTTACCACCACATATGTTTATTTTCAAACTCATGGTTCTATAGAGGGACTAAGGTTTGGTGGTGTGAAGTGAGTTCATCTGGGCCAAGTTGGACACAGGCTTCAGGTTGAGTACAGGTTCCTCTGCATGGCTCATTCTGGGGCCCAGACTAAAGGGACAGTAGCCACCTGCAGCATGTTCTGTCCATGGCAATTGCAGGGGCTCAAGAAGGCCAAGCAGAAACAGTGGCGCCTCCTAAGACCAATGCTACTGACATTGCACTGACCAAAGCAAGTCTCCTGCTCTAGTTCATCAACAACAGAGAAATACGTGCGGAGTCCTGGTGTGGTGCTGCAGGATACACATGGGACTGCAAGATTGGTTTGAACAGAAAGGTCAGCGATTCAAACCAATCAGTCGCTCCTCTGAAACCCTATATGGGGTTTCTATGAGACGGAACTAACTCATCGGCACTTAACAACAACATCATCATTGTGGTTGCAGGAGCTCTGGTAGCATCTTGGGTTATGCATTTAGCTGCTAACAATGAGGTCAGTAGCTTGAACCCACCAGCTATGAGATAGGATGTCCTGTCCCTATAAATATTTACAGCCTTGGAAACCCTACACAGGGTTATTCATAGTCGGAATTGACTTGATGGCAGTGTGTCTTGAGTGATTGTAGGAACTGCAAAGTCACATGGGAAAGGGAGTGATTGTGTAATCCTAATCCAGGAAGAGAGTAAAGAATTAGAACAGCAAAGCCTAGGTCCTTTGAGATCTCACTGGGACAGCCATTATCTGGTTAACCTGATTCACCTAAGATAGTGTGGTGAGGACAGACATTGTAATAGTTAAGATTTTGTGTCAACTTGACAGGTCCAGGATTTTCAGCTTTTTAGCGGTTAAAGTGTAATCATCCCTTATTTTAGGCTGGATCCTCTAGACAAGCAAAACCAATGAAACTTCTATATGTATATATATATATGTTGTTGTTGTTAAGTGCCACCAAGTCGGTTCCGACCCATAGTGACCCTGTATAGAGTTTCCGAGTCTGTAAATCTTTATGGGAGCAGAAAACCTCATCTTTCTCCCACGGAGCGGCTGGTAGTTTCGAACTGCTGACCTTGTGGT
>NW_006408624.1:6804346-6804855 GCF_000296735.1 Chrysochloris asiatica
AATTTGGAAGACAACTATCTGGCCGACTGATTGGAAGAGATCCATATTTGTGTCCATTCCAAAGAGAGGTGACCCAACAGAATGCGGAAATCATCCTTCAAAATCTCTTTGATATCCAGTGCAAGTAAAGTTTTACTAAAGATAGTACAGAAACAGCTGCAAGCATACATTGACAGAGAACTTCCAGAGGTTCAAGCCAGCTTCAGAAGTGGCCGTGGAACAAAGGATATCATTGCTGATGTGTGATGGATCATGGCTGAAAGCAGAGAACATCAGAAAGATGTTTACCTGTGCTTTATTGGCTATGCAAAGGCTTTCAATTGTGTGGATCATGACAAGCTATGGACAACATTACGAAGTATGAGTATTCCAGAAAACTTAATTGTGCTCGTGAGGAATCTGCACATGGACCAAGAGGCAGTTGTTTGAACAGAACATGGGAACACTGAATGGTTTAAAATGAAGAAAGGTGTCCGACAAGTTTGTATTCTTTCATCATACTTATTCAA